>NC_092104.1:3127295-3220278 GCF_045679555.1 Salvelinus alpinus | reverse complement strand
CAGTACAGATTCTATTTGCCATATATATTTCAACTGTGCTGTTTCACAAAAGTTCTGAACCGATTCTCGTAGTTTCTAAAGATTATAAATGAAAGAAAGATTTTTGCTAAGAGTAATATATTATTGATTAGGACTTTTCAAAAATCACCCAGCACTGCTATTTGCAGAGTTAGCTTCAGGTAAATGTTGCAATTCTTCCACCATTCCTGAAACTGCAACCGAAAACAAGCTACAGAAGGACAGTAGCAGAACAAAATGATCTAATGATTCGGTCTCGTCGCAGAAAAATCTACAGAGCTGGGATGGTTGTATCCCCCATATATATTAACATTCTATTGGTTACAATCATTTTAGATAATCATTTAAATTACGTTTTGATTCCGGCATCATATTGCGTATCAGTTCATAAACCATATGCCGTGGAATCGGTACATCGAAAATCTCTCCCCAACGATCTATATTGCACAGTTTTTTGTTGTTGTTTCCTTACCATTTTTGTTTCCTTAAATGAAACTTGTATACTTTTTTACTTATCACAATTTTCTTTAACCAATTGGTCTTTAACGCCGACAGACAAGTTCCTTACTTTCTCCCCCTTCCATAATGCTGCTGTTAGTTGGTTGTAATTTTGAGTACAGCAGATATTTCCATATATTGTTGTCAGCTCCATGTGTGACAACTCCACCAGTCTTATTGATGATGTCATTTACAAAGATTCAACAACAAAAAATTTGTAAAACAAATATTACAACAAGTATTATGATTACTTTTCTGGTGGATTAAACTGAAATTGCAACCGAATTTCTAAGGCTTGTTTTAAAAATAGCGGTATTTTGGAGATCATTTCATTTTTCAAATAACTGAAGGTGAGATGTTGTATTATGAAAAGGTTAAAAGGCCATTCTTGAACATGGAGTGAGACATTCTTACTAATCTGCTGGAGAACCAGCTCGGATTTAAGAATACCTTTGGTATGACTGAATCCTTTAGTGAGAGGCTCAATGTTTTAATATTGAATCATTTCTGTACTCTGAATTCATATTCATTATATAAATAGGCCCGATTAAATTTTGTCTGGCTTGCCATTCTAAATAAAAATGTAATATTTTATTTGTAATGGGAGAAACTCCCCAAATACATTCGGAAAGTATTCAGACCCCTTGACTTTTTCCACATTTTGTTACGTTTTATTTATTTTTGATCCAATACATAATACAGTACTCTTATCACAATTTGGTTCCAAAAAGAACAATCCAGACAGGTTACAACAATGCATTATATATATTATTTTGTCATAATGATGATAAATCATTTTCTCGTCACCAGCTGTCCATCCGTGGGATTAAAACAAACATCCAACTGTCACTAGTTCCATTTCTATGCGATGTATTTTCTATCCAATCAGGAATGCTGGACTAAAGAAACACACACTGCATATTTTGTCAAACTAAACGTTTTTTTTGCCGCTTTAAACATTGTCTAGGTTCTCACAAGTATTCACCTTCCGTTGGCATTTTTCCTATTAAATTACATTACAACCTGTAATTTAAATGGATTTCTATTTGGATTTCATGTAATGGACATACACAAAATAATAAAAATTGATGAACTGAATGAAAAAAAAATTAAATGTAAAAAGGAAAAGTGGTGCCAAATACCTTCAGAAGTCACATAATTTGTTAAATAACGTCCACCTGTGCAAACTACGTGTCACATGATCTGTCACATGATCTCAGTTTATATACACCTGTGCCGAAAGGCCACAGTGTCTGCAACACCACTAAGCAAGGGGCACCACCAAGCAAGCAGCACCATGAAGCCCAAGGAGCTCTCCAAACAGGTCAGGGACAAAGTTGCGGAGAAGTACAGATCAAGGTTGGGTTATAAAAAAATATTTGAAGCTTTGAACATCCCACGGAGCACCATTAAATCCATCATAAAAAAATAGTAAGAATATGGCATTACATTTTACATTTAAGTCATTTAGCAGACGCTCTTATCCAGAGCGACTTACAAATTGGAAAGTTCATACATATTCATCCTGGTCCCCCCGTGGGAATTGAACCCACAACCCTGGCGTTGCAAGCGCCATGCTCTACCAACTGAGCCACACGGCATCACAACAAACCTGCCAAGAGAGGGCCGCCCACCAAAACTCACAGACCAGGCAAGGAGGACATTAACCAGAGAGGCAATAAAGAGACCAAAGATAACCCTAAAGGAGCTGCAAAGCTTCACAGCGGAGATTGGAGTCTCTGTCCATAGGACCACTTTAAGCTGTACACTCCAGAGCTGGGCTTTACAGAAGAGTGGCCAGAAAAAAGCCATTGCTTAAAGAAAAAAATAAGCAAACACATTTGGTGTTCACCAAAAGGCATGTGGGAGACTCCCCAAACATGGAAGAAGGTACTCTTTTTTAGATGAGACTAAAATTGAGCTTTTTGGCCATCAAGGAAAGTGCTATGTCTGGCACAAACCCAACACCTCTCATCACCCTGAGAACACCATCCCCACATTGAAGCCTGGTGGTGTCAGCATCATGTGGGGATGTTTTCCATCGGCAGGGACTGGGAAACTGGTCAGAATTGAAGAAATGATGCATGTCGCTAAATACAGGGAAATACTTGAGGGAAACCTGTTTCAGTTGTCAAGAGATTTGAGACTGGGACGGAGGGTCATCTTCCAGCAGGAAAATTACCCTAAGCATACTGCTAAAACAACAGTCTAGTGGTTTAAGGGGAAACATTTAAATGTCTCTGAATGGCCTAGTCAAAGTCCAGACCTCAATCCAATTGAGAATCTGTGGTATGACTTAAAGATTGCTGTACACCAACGGAACCCATCCAACTTGAAGGAGCTGGAGCAGTTTTGCCTTGAAGAATGGGCAAAAATCCCAGTGGCTAGATGTGCCAAGCTTATAGAGACATACCAAAAGATACTTACAGCTGTAATTGCTGAAAAAGGTGGCTCTACTAAGTATTGACTTTGGGGGGGGTGAATAGTTATGCTGTTTTTTTTGTCTTATTTCTTGTTTGTTTCACAATAAAAAAATATGTTGCATCTTCACAGTGGTAGGCATGTTGTGTACATCAAATTATACAAACCCCCCAAAAATCCATTTTAATTCCAGGTTGTAAGGCAACAAAATAGGAAAAATACTTTTGCAAGCCACTGTACATGTACATATTACCTCAATTACCTCAACTAACCGGTGCCCCCGCACATTGACTCTGTGCTGGTACCCCCTGTATATGTTCCTGTTATTTTCTTGTTGCTCTTTAACTATTTGGTATTTCATGTTTCCTTCAGTTTATTTAGTAAATACTTTAACACTTATTTTTTCTTGAAACTGCATTGTTGGTTAAGGGCTTGTCAGTAAGCATTTGTCAGTAAGGTATTCAGCGCATGTGACAAATAACATTTTATTTGTTTTGCTAGTACAGTATTCTTTCTCTTTGCTCTTGTTTTCCTTAATAGGATGTCGGTGGGCGGAGCCGGGAGGGTCGTCAGTGGTAGGGGTAGGGGGCAGCATTCTGAATTTTGGATGACATGCATGCCCAAATTAAACTGCCTGCTTCTCGGGCCCAGAAGATATGATATGCATATAACTGGTAGATGTGGATAGAAAACACTCTAAAGTTTCCAAAACTGTTCAAATAGTGTCTGTGAGTATAACAGAACTGATTTGGAAGGCAAAAACCTGAGAAAAATCCATTCAGGATTTTTTGTTTTTTTTGTTGTAGTTTTCTATTCAATGCCATTACAGTATCCATTGACTTAGGACTCAAATTGCAGTTTCTATGCCTTCCAATAGATGTCAACAGTCTTTAGAAATTGTTTCAGGCTTGTATTCTGAAAAATGAGGAAGTAAGAGCAGTCTGAATGAGTGGACCCTAAAGTGTCACAGAGCTTTTTCATGCGCGAGACCGAGAAAGTGCCTTTCTTGTTTACCTTTTAAATTGACTAAGTTATTGTCCGGTTGAAATATTATCCATTATTTAGGCTAAAAACAACCTGAGGGTTGAATATAAACATCATTTGACATGTTTCTATGAACTTTACAGTGAGGAAGGCATTTTTTTTTAAATAACCAGGCATCCTCTACTGACAGGATGAGATCAATATCCAGGATACCCCGGCCAGGTCGATTAGAAAGGCCTGCTCGCTGAAGTGTTTCAGGGAGCGTTTGACAGTGATGAGTGGAGGTCGTTTGACCGCTGACCCATTACGGATGAAGGCAATGAGGCAGTGATCGCTGAGATCTTGGTTGAAAACAGCAGAGGTGTATTTAGAGGGCAAGTTGGTTAGGATGATATCTATGAGGGTGCCCGTGTTCATGAGTGTTCAGCTTCATGAGGTAGTCACCTGGAATGCATTTCAATTAACAGGTGTGCCTTGATAAAAGTTAATTTGTGGAATTTCTTTCCTTCTTAATGCGTTTGACCCAATCAGTTGTGTTGTGACAAGGTAGGGTTGTTACACAGAAGATAGCCCTATTTGGTAAAATACCAAGTCCATATTATGGTAAGAATAGGTCAAATAAGTAAAGAGAAACGACAGTCCATTATTACTTTAAGACATGAAGTCAGTCATGTATAGCTCCACATTGATCTGGTACTGGTACTCCCTGTATATAGCTCCACATTGATCTGGTACTGGTACTCCCTGTATATAGCTCCACATTGATCTGGTACTGGTACTCCCAGTATATAGCTCCACATTGATCTGGTACTCCCTGTATATAGCTCCACATTGATCTGGTACTGGTACTTCCTGTATATATTTCCACATTGATTTGGTACTTCCTGTATATAGCTCCACATTGATCTGGTACTCCCTGTATATAGCTCCACATTGATCTGGTACTCCCTGTATATAGCTCCACATTGATCTGGTACTGGTACTCCCTGTATATAGCTCCACATTGATCTGGTACTGGTACTCCCTGTATATAGCTCCACATTGATCTGGTACTTCCTGTATATAGCTCCACATTGATCTGGTACTCCCTGTATAAAGCTCCACATTGATCTGGTACTCCCTGTATATAGCTCCACATTGATCTGGTACTCCCTGTATATAGCTCCACATTGATCTGGTACTGGTACTTCCTGTATATAGCTCCACATTGATCTGGTACTGGTACTTCCTGTATATAGCTCCACATTGATCTGGTACTGGTACTTCCTGTATATAGCTCCACATTGATCTGGTACTGGTACTCCCTGTATATAGCTCCACATTGATCTGGTACTGGTACTCCCTGTATATAGCTCCACATTGATCTGGTACTGGTACTCCCTGTATATAGCTCCACATTGATCTGGTACTCCCTGTATATAGCTCCACATTGATCTGGTACTCCCTGTATATAGCTCCACATTGATCTGGTACTCCCTGTATATAGCTCCACATTGATCTGGTACTGGTACTTCCTGTATATAGCTTTACATTGATCTGGTACTGGTACTTCCTGTATATAGCTCCACATTGATCTGGTACTGGTACTTCCTGTATATAGCTCCACATTGATCTGGTACTGGTACTCCCTGTATATAGCTCCACATTGATCTGGTACTGGTACTTCCTGTATATAGCTTTACATTGATCTGGTACTGGTACTTCCTGTATATAGCTTTACATTGATCTGGTACTGGTACTTCCTGTATATAGCTTTACATTGATCTGGTACTGGTACTTCCTGTATATAGCTTTACATTGATCTGGTACTGGTACTTCCTGTATATAGCTCCACATTGATCTGGTACTCCCTGTATATAGCTCCACATTGATCTGGTACTCCCTGTATATAGCTCCACATTGATCTGGTACTGGTACTTCCTGTATATAGCTCCACATTGATCTGGTACTGGTACTTCCTGTATATAGCTCCACATTGATCTGGTACTGGTACTCCCTGTATATAGCTCCACATTGATCTGGTACTGGTACTTCCTGTATATAGCTTTACATTGATCTGGTACTGGTACTTCCTGTATATAGCTTTACATTGATCTGGTACTGGTACTTCCTGTATATAGCTTTACATTGATCTGGTACTGGTACTTCCTGTATATAGCTTTACATTGATCTGGTACTGGTACTTCCTGTATATAGCTTTACATTGATCTGGTACTTTCTGTATATAGCTCCACATTGATCTGGTACTGGTACTCCATGTATATAACTCCACTGCATCATTGGGAAGATAAAGTCTGACAAATACATTTGGACTATATTCCCTTTGTAGTGTACTACATTTGACCAGAGTCCTAAGGGCACTATATAGGGAATAGGGTGCCAGAGTCCTATGGGCACTAAATAGGGAATAGGGTGCCAGAGTCCTAGGGGCCCTAAATAGGGAATAGGGTGCCAGAGTCCTAGGGGCCCTAAATAGGGAACAGGGTGCCAGAGTCCTAGGGGTACTAAATAGGGAATAGGGTGCTATTGGGGATGGATACTCTATAGTTTTAGAATCTACGGAGGCGTTGTGCAACAAGTGCCATGGTCTTATTGGACGCTCCCAGCCACTGAGTCCCGATGTGAGTCACTCAAGCCTGAGGTTAGAGGTCAAGGGTCAGTCAACTAATATCATGCATGATGGCAGCTCAGCATATAATATAAGATATGATAATATGATCATACCTAGATGGTGAGCTGGGTACATCTCTGTGAATATGGCTTCTCACACTGTGCACTTTAAAAAACGCTAGTCCACTTGTTTCTATCTATGAAGCCTTCATAAGACTGTCATTACATCTCGTGGCAGTATAATGACTACAAACATGCAGAGACACAGTGAAGACGCAGTCTCTTACCTGGGTAGTCATCAGAGACGTGCACAGAGTAGGACACCCTGAGGGGAGAAGAGAGAAAGCATTACCACATAATATCCCCGTTATAATCCATCAAATTCCTTTACAAAGCCCCTTTCACGTCAACAGTTGTCAGAGTGACAGAACGAGGCAGGTGTGAACAGTGGCTATGTAGAGTTACAGTAAATGGAAAAATACCCAGAAACCAGTTGGGCTTATAAACCAGTGCATTACTGTATCGTCTCTCCTGTGATCTGAGTGTGTAAGCTTCAATATCAAATCAAATTTCAAATCAAATATATTTATATAGCCCTTCTTACATCAGCTGATATCTCAAAGTGCTGTACAGAAACCCAGCCTAAAACCCCAAACAGCAAGCAATGCAGGTGTAGAAACACGGTGGATCAATAAGATCCTGAATGAACCTGACGCAATAGTTCCTGGTTGACTTAACACTGGAGCCGGTGAAACTGGAAGCCTGAGCAGCTCTGTGTGGGTCAATAGATCATCAGGCGCATTGGCAGCCAGCCCCCCTCCGGCACATTTCCTCACTCCACTCTCATTCCCCCCCTCCACCCCCAATACTCCACGACCCAGCGATGTCTGGCTGACGGTGACATACTGCAGTACCGGATGCCAGCCAGCGATGTCTGGCTGACGGTGACATACTGCAGTACCGGATGCCAGCCAGCGATGTCTGGCTGATGGTCACAGTGCAGGACATTAATCTCTTAGCTACTTCATGTTGCTAACATGTTCATTCTTCGCCTATTTCGCATTGATTTATAAAATACTGTTGCACAAACAACATGCAGATTAAGGTCTACACCATCACTGGTATTAGGCTGTATAGCTAGCTACGCTTGCTCTGAATCAGTACATTGATTAACTAGCTAGCTAGCAGCTAACTAAACTCAGCAAAAAAAGAAACGTTTTTCAGGACCCTGTCTTTCAAAGATAATTCGTAAAAATCCAAATAACTTCACAGATCTTCATTGTAAAGAGTTTTACACAATGTTTCCCATGCTTGTTCAATGAACCATAAACAATTAATGAACATGCACCTGTGGAATGGTTGTTAAGACACTAACAGCTTACAGACGCTAGGCAATTAAGATCACAGTTATGAAAACTTAGGACACTAAAGAGGCCTTTCTACTGACTCTGAAAAACCCCAAAAGAAAGATGCCCAGGGTCCTTGCTCATCTGCGTGAACGTGCCTTAGGCATGCTGCAAGGAGGCATGAGGACTGCAGATGTGGCCAGGGCAATCAATTGCAATGTCCGTACTGTGAGATGCTTAAGACAGCGCTACAGGGAGACAGGAGGGACAGCTTATCGTCCTCGCAGTGGCAGACCACGTGTAACAACACCTGCACAGGATCGGTACATCCGAACATCACACCTACGGGACAGGTACAGGATGGCAACAACAACTGCCCGAGTTACACCAGGAACGTACAATCCCACCATCAGTGCTCAGACTAGAGGTCGACCGGCATGGCCGATTAATTAGGACCGATTTCAAGTTTCATAACAATCGGTAATCTGCATTTTTGGATGCCGATTATGGCTGATACATTGCAATCCAGGAGGAAACTGTGTGGCAGGCTGACCACCTGTTACGCAAGTGCAGCAAGGAGCCAAGGTAAGTTGCTAGCTAGCATTAAACATATCTTATAAAAAACAATCAATCTTAACATAATCACTAGTTAACTACACATGGTTGATGATATTACTAGTTTATCTAGCTTGTCCTGTGTTGCATATAATCAATCGAATCACAGCCTTCTTCGCCAAACGGGGGATGATTTAACAGAAGCGCATTTGCGAAAAAAGCACAATCGTTGCACAAACGTACTTAACCATAAACATCAATGCCTTTCTTCAAATCAGTACACAGAAGTATATTTTTTTAAACCTGCATATTTAGTTAAGAAATTCACGTTAGCATGCAATATTAACTAGGGAAATTGTGTCACTTCTCTTGCATTCATTGCACGCAGAGTCAGGGTAGTGGGGCAAAAAAGTATTTAGTCAGCCACCAATTGTGCAAGTTCTCCTACTTAAAAAGATGAGAGAGGCCTGTAATTTTCATCATAGGTACACTTCAACTATGACAGACAAAATGAGAAAATAAAAATCCAGAAAATCACATTGTAGGATTTTTTATTAATTTATTTGCAAATTATGGTGGAAAATAAGTATTTGGTCAATAACAAAAGTTTATCTCAATACTTTGTTATATACCCTTTGTTGGCAATGACAGAGGTCAAACGTTTACTGTAAGTCTTCACAAGGTTTTCACACACTGTTGCTGGTATTTTGGCCCATTCCTCCATGCAGATCTCCTCTAGAGCAGTGATGTTTTGGGGCTGTTGCTGGGCAACACGGACTTTCAACTCCCTCCAAAGATTTGTCACCAAAGCCCCATATACTACCCACCACTGCGACCTATACGCTCTCGTTGGCTGGCCCTCGCTTCATACTCGTCGCCAAACCCACTGGCTCCAGGTCATTTTTACATTTTACATTTTAGTCATTTAGCAGACGCTCTTATCCAGAGCGACTTACAGTAGAGTGCATACATTTTATTACATTTTTACATACTGAGACAAGGATATCCCTACCGGCCAAACCCTCCCTACCGGCCAAACCCTCCCTAACCCGGACGACGCTATGCCAATTGTGCGTCGCCCCACGGATCTCCCGGTTGCGGCCGGCTGCGACAGAGCCTGGGCGCGAACCCAGCCCAGCCTGGGCGTGAACCCAGAGACTCTGGTGGCGCAGCTAGCACTGCGATGCAGTGCCCTAGACCACTGCGCCACCCGGGAGGGAGAATCCCCTGTTGCTGCACAAAACAAATAATTAGAACGCAAGGTGGGGATTCTCTGCTGTTACCAAGACAACCTTAACAATGGAAGAAGCTAACCACTTAAATGCATCTTATTATGCTCATTTACCCATGAGCAAACCAAATGCACCACTACAGAGCATTTGCCACATTTTAAACAGTTAACCTAATAGTTATAAAAAGGTCTCTAGCTATTTAGTTGCAAATTCCATACTGTGCAGACACACAACAGAAAATAACTACCCACAAAACACAGGTGGGAACAGGCTACCTAAGTATGGTTCTCAATCAGAGACAACGATTGACAGCTGCCTCTGAGAACCACACCAGGCCAAACACCTAGAAATACAAAACATAGAACAAAACATAGAATGCCCACCCCAACTCACGCCCTGACCAAACCAAAATAGAGACATAAAACAGGAACTAAGGTCAGAGCGTGACAGTGTGTGGCATATTGACTCTTGTCAACAGTCAAATAGGCCTACTATGGGAGAAAAAAAAATACATGTTGATGACAAAATTAGAAATAAATAATTTTTACTCTAAATATTTTTCATTTTCAAAAATTCATTATTAACCATATACTAGTAGGTATCAATTACACAAATATATATACAGTTGAAGTCGAAAATGTACATTCGCTTAGGTTGTAGTCATTAAAACTCATTTTTCAACCACACAGATATTTAGTTGCGAATTCCATACTGTAACTAGATCACCTGATGCGTACCGCACGACAGTAAGTGACTGTAAAGGCTCACATCGTTATGTGCTTGTAAACAAACACCACATGACTGAGGACAGGTGAAATGAAGAACACAATCTTCTTTATGTCCTTCAAGGTATTACACAAGTTGACTGCAGGTATTTACTTATAAAGAAGCTACAAATATTTACATTTATTTAAAAAACTGAAATGAAATGGTTTCAACGGTATTGACAAACCATCCCAAGGCTCTTCCCCAATACACTGGTATATGTACAGTTGAAGTCTGAAGTTTACATAAACGAGTTTTAATGACTCCAACATAAGTGTTTCAACCACTCCACACATTTCTTGTTAACAAACTATAGTTTTGGCAAGTCGGTTAGGACATCTACTAGTAATTTTTCAAAAATTCTTTACAGACAGATTATTTCACTTAGAATTCACTGTATCACAATTCCAGTGGGTCAGAAGTTTACATACACTAAGTTGACTGTGCCTTTAAACAGCTTGGAAAATTACAGAAAATTATATCATGGCTTTAGAAGCTTCTGATAGGCTAATTGACATCATTTGAGTCAATTGGAGGTGTACATGTGGATGTATTTCAAGACCTACCTTCAAACTCAGTGCCTCTTTGCTTGACATCATGGGAAAATCAAAAGAAATCATCCAAGACCTCAGAAAAAAATAGTAGACCTCCACAAGTCTGGTTCGCCCTTGGGAGTAATTTCCAAATGCCTGGAGGTACCACGTTCATCTGTACAAACAATAGTACGCAAGTATAAACATCATGGGACCACGCAGCCGTCATACCACTCAGGAAGGAGATGCGTTCTGTCTCCTAGAGATGAACGTACTTTGGTGCGAAAAGTGCAAATCAATCCCAGAACAACAGCAAAGGACCTTGTGAAGATGCTGGAGGAAATAAGTACAAAAGTATCTATATCCACAGTAAAACGAGTCCTATATCGACATAACCTGAAAGGCCACTCAGTAAAGAAGAAGCCACTGCTCCAAAACCATAATAAAAAAGCCAGACTACGGTTTTCAACTGCACATGGGGACAAAGATCGTACTTTTTGGAGAAATGTCCTCTGGTCTGATGAAACAAAAATAGAACTGTTTGGCCATAATGACCATCGTTTTGTTTGGAGGAATAAGGGGGAGGCTTGCAAGCCGAAGAACACCATCCCAACCTTGAACCGCACAGGGGTGACAGCATCATGTTGTGGGGTTGCTTTGCTGCAGGAGGGACTGGTGCACTTCACAAAATAGATGGCATCATGAGGTAGGAAAATTATGTGGACATATTGAAGCAACATCTCAAGACATTAGTCGGGAAGTTAAAGCTTGGTCGCAAATGGGTCTTCCAAATGGACAATGACCCGAAGCATACCTCCAAAGTTGTGGCAAAATGGCTTAAGGACAACAATGGCAAGGTATTGGAGTGGCCATCACAAAGCCCTACCTCAATTCCATAGACAATTTGTGGGCAGAACTGAAAAAGTGTGTGCGAACAAGGAGGCCTACAAACCTGACTCAGTTACACCAACTCTGTCAGGAGGAATGAGCCAAAATTCACCCAACTTATTGTGGGAAGCTTGTGGAAGGCTACCCGTGACGTTTGATCCAAGTTAAACAATTTAAAGGCAATGCTACCAAATACTAATTGAGTGCATGTAAACTTCTGACCCACTGGGAACGTGATGAAATAAATAAAAGCTGAAATAAATAATTCGCTTTAATATTATTCTGACATTTCACATTCTTAAAATAAAGTGCTGATTCTAACTGACCTAAGACAGGGAATTTTTACTAGGATTAAATGTCATGTGAAAAACTGAGTTTAAATGTATTTGGCTAAGGTGTATGTAAACTTCCGACTTCAACTATATATACGGCGTGGTTTAGAAAGAGGATCGATCCCCCAGGGGAGGACACGGTAGTTTGGCATGGTTGCCACCACAACACTTCCTGTGGTTTAAGCCGGATTGACTGATTCTCTACCAGTGAAATAGGCTTGAACACCTGCTGCTTAGGACAGGGGTTCTTGGAGTTACAATGTACTGAATCCTATTTTACGCATTTCATTTCAACATTCAGGAGTTATTCATTCACAAAGCTCAAAGTGGGAGTGTAATTTTTCAATTAACCCAACAATAGACTGGGTAAGAAAGCACCGCTTAGGACAGGGCTGCCCAAACCTCTTCCTGGAGATCTACTGTCCTGTAGGTTTTCAGTCCAACCCTCTTCCTGGAGATCGACTGTCCTGTAGGTTTTCAGTCCAACCCTCTTCCTGGAGATCTACTGTCCTGTAGGTTCAGTCCAACCCTCTTCCTGGAGATCTACTGTCCTGTAGGTTTTCAGTCCAACCCTCTTCCTGGAGATCTACTGTCCTGTAGGTTCAGTCCAACCCTCTTCCTGGAGATCTACTGTCCTGTAGGTTTTCAGTCCAACCCTCTTCCTGGAGATCTACTGTCCTGTAGGTTATCAGTCCAACCCTCTTCCTGGAGATCTACTGTCCTGTGGGTTATCAGTCCAACCCTCTTCCTGGAGATCTACTGTCCTGTAGGTTATCAGTCCAACCCTCTTCCTGGAGATCTACTGTCCTGTAGGTTTTCAGTCCAACCCTCTTCCTGGAGATCTACTGTCCTGTAGGTTTTCAGTCCAACCCTCTTCCTGGAGATCTACTGCCCTGTATGTTTTCAGTCCAACCCTCTTCCTGGAGATCTACTGTCCTGTAGGTTTTCAGTCCAACCCTCTTCCTGGAGATCTACTGTCCTGTAGGTTTTCAGTCCAACCCTCTTCCTGGAGATCTACTGTCCTGTAGGTTTTCAGTCCAACCCTCTTCCTGGAGATCTACTGTCCTGTAGGTTTTCAGTCCAACCCTCTTCCTGGAGATCTACTGTCCTGTAGGTTTTCAGTCCAACCCTCTTCCTGGAGATCTACTGTCCTGTAGGTTATCAGTCCAACCCTCTTCCTGGAGATCTACTGTCCTGTGGGTTATCAGTCCAACCCTCTTCCTGGAGATCTACTGTCCTGTAGGTTATCAGTCCAACCCTCTTCCTGGAGATCTACTGTCCTGTAGGTTTTCAGTCCAACCCTCTTCCTGGAGATCTACTGTCCTGTAGGTTTTCAGTCCAACCCTCTTCCTGGAGATCTACTGTCCTGTAGGTTTTCAGTCCAACCCTCTTCCTGGAGATCTACTGTCCTGTAGGTTTTCAGTCCAACCCTCTTCCTGGAGATCTACTGTCCTGTAGGTTTTCAGTCCAACCCTCTTCCTGGAGATCTACTGTCCTGTGGGTTTACAGTCCAACCCTCTTCCTGGAGATCTACCGTCCTGTAGGTTTACAGTCCAACCCTAATTTACTATATCTGATTCAGCTAGTTAAAGTCTTGTTGTGCAGATAATTAGTAGAATCAGGTGTGTTAAATTAGGGTTGGACTGAAAACCTACACGGCAGTAGATTTCCAGGAAGAGGTTTGGGCAGCCCTGGCCTAGGGTATGTCCTAAAAATCTAAGATCGTTTCAAATTTATGGGCGATTCACAATGTACATCTTCTTTTTTTTCTCTCTCTCTAAATAAGCTTTGTTGCACAATTTTTAAAAAAGAAGGTAAACACACTGCGTTTTCAAAACAGTCAGGAATAACTTAATGAATTCAGGGATTGTAAAATTAGGCCAAGCACAACCACTAATAATGACAACTTCTGGTAGCAGAGGTTCTAGAACATTAACACAGGTCTCATCAACAATCTCTGAAGCACAAGCCCAAATACTACTGAGTAGACAGTTAATCTTTTATTTTTCAAGTTTATCCAACTTGGATCTATTCGCTTGCTAACAAGGTATAACAGTTGAACTGTTATGAATACACCCCCCTCCTGTCAGCCTCCAACTGTTTGGAACAACAGTTCACTTTGTTTACATGTTGAGATCAAGTGACCTACCTGGGCAAGATTATGCTTACTTCCCAGAATGAGAACGAGTTGCCAATTCCTTATATAAAATGAGTCTTGGTATGCTCATTGCACATTTATAAAACAGAGACTAGACAGCTAGCACATAACAGTATGTGTCTAAAAATGCTGCTAACTGCAACGCGCAACAGAAACTAAGCATTAATTTCCCACAATCATGTTCATTAATATTCTCATTTTAGTATGGTCATCCCTGTTCTACATTTTGGCAATGGAGACATAAAAAGGGTATCGTTAGAAAGGGGATTTTTTTATTGATTTTTTTATAAATTTGACCGATTCGGTTTGACCAAACCTCAAAAAGCAAATAACGAATTGAAACGGCTTGTCAGAGGAAGAAGTGATCTTTAGTTGTTGTTGTGAGTGGCAGGGGGAGGGGCCTGAAGTCAGAGAGGGAAGACGCACCGAAGGAGATCAGACCAAGACAAAACACGCCAATTAAAAAAATATAAATAAAATGTATTTAAAAAAATAATAATAATAATTGATTATTGCGATACAGGCATTTGGAATATTGCGCTAAAACATTGATTTGATTAGCACACCCTAGGAAAAGGCTATTGATGCAGGCTTCCAGGAGAAGAGGTTTTGTCTGTGTGCTGTAGATAAATATAGGATCTGATTTAGTCTTGTCACCCAGAATAACCTGTTGTTCCTGTTCCACATTACTGCTTCCTGCAGTTTGTTGTCCCAGTGTCTTAAAAATCCGTTTCTGAACACTCAAACTCACTCCCCCAGCCAGAAACAGACCACACAACAGACATTGCTCCCTTGCCTCCCTCACATTCGCAGGGCCAGAGCACTGTTGAGGTCTGGGCCGTTCGATGACTAACAGGTGGGAGGCTAAAGCCAACAGAGACCATTTGAAGGGCATTTTAAACACACACTAGCTCTGACTAGAGACCCAGTGGGATCTTGTTAAGCTTTGAAGTGACAGATTTGCTGCTAATCAAAAACTCAAAGTTTGGAGTGACAGAATTTGACTTGATGAAATTACCACTCAGTCAGCAGCTGATGTCTTAATCCAATGATGACATATGTTCCTCAGACATCAGCGTAGTGTAGACTATGGACAGATGCTAGCGTAGTGTCTCTCTGTGTGTGTGTGTGTGTGTGTGTGACATTCAGACTGACAACAGATCTATCAAACAACCAGTAGCTAAGAAACTCCCCTGTGTACTTCTCTCAGCTTTGCTTCTATAATGGATCCCCATTAACTGCTGCTTTGCTTGGGTCCTGCAAAATTAAAAGGCAGTTTATATCATATTTAAAAGCTTTCTCTCGTGTGTGAGTTATACCCGCAGACACTTAAAACAACAGAGGATAATGAAATCATGAATCTCCCTTTTAAAATGTCAATTCAACGTACCGTTAAATTACCGGTACACAACAGAAGGCGAGGCTTTTAAAACAATGATCTTCGACAGCAGTATACTCTTAAAAATAAAAAAAAGGTACAAGTTAGAACCAAACAAGAAGAGCCATAGAAAAATCCAAAAACCAGAAATGTTGTTTTCGGCATTCCAGGACCAGCATTGAACAGGCCTGTTCAAGGTTAAGCCTTATTTCATATTTCCCAGGGTGCTTTTAGAGTGAATTTTTTGAGTTACCAGTACCAACCATGACTTTGTTTACTAGTGACAGAGACTTTGTTGCATTCGTTCATTTTTCAGTCCTGTGTCTTTTATCAAGTGAGATTGGAAGTGAATATGTTGTCATTAATATTCAATTATTTAACAATTGTGTGAGAGAAAAATGACATATTTACCTGATTTTGTTTAATATTAATAGTTAATAATTATATGCTTAACAATAGTAAGACATTTCTATTCTCCCAATGCTGTTGTTCTGAGAAAGGATGGGTCCCCTCTTCCACGTTCCCTCTCCGCAGCTGGTCTGGGCTCATGGTCAAGGCCAACTGGAGGAACAGAATACACCTGCATTTTTCCAAATCCTCTTTGCTTTTGGAGTAACTTGGTCACACGGCATAAGACGAAGAGCCTCTCAGAGTGGACCACAGTTCTTCAGTCCAATCCTTCAGTCCAATCTTCCACAAGCACCGCTGTGTAGTGACATGAAGTGAACTGAGATTGGCTTGAGCATCGCTGACAATTCAATCAGCAGAAGGGAGTCACGTTATAATGTGTACATTAGGATCTCACACACCCGATACACAGAGCCACAAGAAGAAAACAAGGTAGCCACCTGCCAGGGAGGGGTGGAACCAGCCATGAATAAGAAGTGTTTGGGTTTCTATATAAACCCCTTTTCGTTTCTGTATTATTCATGCTCTCAACGATCACTGGTCGATGACCAGCTAACTTTATTACAATAATTAAATCGATATTAAAAAGTTGATTGTTTGAAGAAATTGAAAGTCTCTTCTCCCTTACTTGATTAGAATTTCCACGACACAATACATATTTCCTAAGGTCTTCTTTTGTGGGCCTAGTTTTACAGTGGCCTGGAAAATCATGGTTTACAGGCCACATCATGCTTGCAAGTCACATTACTCTGGCTTGCAACGTGATGTGTAATTCCTATTGGAATCCACTAAAACAACCATTTCAGTTCTGGTTGCAATAAGTCCAAGTAACAGATTGGAATAGTTTAGAAAAATGTACGCCATTTATATTTGAGTAGAATAAGATTAAAATCAATGCAAAAAAAAAAGATAGAACTTTGTTTCAATATCTAGAAAATGTAAGAAAGGATATCAACCTGCAATAGAGCATGCTGGGAAATATAATGCTGAGCATGGTTTCGGTTGAACTCTGGTTATTAACACCAACACTGGGGTTATTTTTTACACCACTGAGTGTTAAATTTAACTCTTGAATCAACACTAGAAATGTGACACAGGAAAAATCAACACTAGTTAACACTTTGTCAATTTGCTGTGTGCCATGAAAGGGTTATTCTGAAGTACCGTCGATGCCACGTCAAGAACCCCACGTTTAACTAAAGGTTCTTAAAAAATATATTATAATAATAATATTAATAAAAAATTTAAAAAATTGGTAAGAGTTTACCTTTAGGAGCAGAGGAAGAACCATTTAAGAACTAGGACTGACCCCCATTGAGTCAAGTGGTCGATTGTTTGGTCAATAGGCTGTTGGTTGACCAGTATGTATTTAGTCGTGCAGTGGCAAATGGACCAAAAAAAATGAATCATGGCACAGGAGACCCCTTGTCTGTTACACGTCTCTCTCCAGAACGTGAATTGTTTGCCCTTTGATTGTTAGTGTCTATCAATTCCTCATATCACCAATAGTAGCCTACATTAGGAGTGATGGAAATTAACGGTTAAAATGTACAATGTTTGATTACATTATTTCAACAAACGTTAAACCCATTGAGCTGCAATAATCACGTAGTCAGGTGTGAAGAGAAATAATCTGGCTAAAGTGTTCAATGCCACGATTCAGAGAAGGACACAGGGCCAGATATGATGGGTCTTTTGTTAGTGTCTAGCAGAGAGTCAATCAGCTCTTTGAAATCCAGTTTCAACTGTTCAGAGCTGCCCTTCATTATGTCATTAGAACCCACATGGACTACGATAGAATCAGTGTCCATGTCCTGGTGTAGTACATTCAGGAGCAGCTTAGTAATGTCATTAAAACCCACATGTCCTGGTGTAGTACATTCAGGAGCAGCTTAGTAATGTCATTAAAACCCACATGTCCTGGTGTAGTACATTCAGGAGCAGCTTAGTAATGTCATTAAAACCCACATGTCCTGGTGTAGTACATTCAGGAGCAGCTTAGTAATGTCATTAAAACCCACATGTCCTGGTGTAGTACATTCAGGAGCAGCTTAGTAATGTCATTACAACCCACATGTCCTGGTGTAGTACATTCAGGAGCAGCTTAGTAATGTCATTAAAACCCACATGTCCTGGTGTAGTACATTCAGGAGCAGCTTAGTAATGTCATTAAAACCCACATGTCCTGGTGTAGTACATTCAGGAACAGCTTAGTAATGTCATTAAAACCCACATGTCCTGGTGTAGTACATTCAGGAACAGCTTAGTAATGTCATTAAAACCCACATGTCCTGGTGTAGTACATTCAGGAGCAGCTTAGTAATGTCATTAAAACCCACATGTCCTGGTGTAGTACATTCAGGAGCAGCTTAGTAATGTCATTAAAACCCACATGTCCCGGTGTAGTACATTCAGGAGCAGCTTAGTAATGTCATTAAAACCCACATGTCCTGGTGTAGTACATTCAGGAACAGCTTAGTAATGTCATTAAAACCCACATGTCCCGGTGTAGTACATTCAGGAGCAGCTTAGTAATGTCATTAAAACCCACATGTCCTGGTGTAGTACATTCAGGAGCAGCTTAGTAATGTCATTAAAACCCACATGTCCTGGTGTAGTACATTCAGGAACAGCTTAGTAATGTCATTAAAACCCACATGTCCTGGTGTAGTACATTCAGGAACAGCTTAGTAATGTCATTAAAACCCACATGTCCTGGTGTAGTACATTCAGGAGCAGCTTAGTAATGTCATTAAAACCCACATGTCCCGGTGTAGTACATTCAGGAGCAGCTTAGTAATGTCATTAAAACCCACATGTCCTGGTGTAGTACATTCAGGAACAGCTTAGTAATGTCATTAAAACCCACATGTCCCGGTGTAGTACATTCAGGAGCAGCTTAGTAATGTCATTAAAACCCACATGTCCTGGTGTAGTACATTCAGGAGCAGCTTAGTAATGTCATTAAAACCCACATGTCCTGGTGTAGTACATTCAGGAGCAGCTTAGTAATGTCATTAAAACCCACATGTCCTGGTGTAGTACATTCAGGAGCAGCTTAGTAATGTCATTAAAACCCACATGTCCTGGTGTAGTACATTCAGGAACAGCTTAGTAATGTCATTAAAACCCACATGTCCTGGTGTAGTACATTCAGGAGCAGCTTAGTAATGTCATTAAAACCCACATGTCCTGGTGTAGTACATTCAGGAACAGCTTAGTAATGTCATTAAAACCCACATGTCCTGGTGTAGTACATTCAGGAGCAGCTTAGTAATGTCATTAAAACCCACATGTCCTGGTGTAGTACATTCAGGAGCAGCTTAGTAATGTCATTAAAACCCACATGTCCTGGTGTAGTACATTCAGGAGCAGCTTAGTAATGTCATTTACTCGAGCTCTGGGATAGGACATTGTTCCTGGCGCAAAAACAGTCACATTTCTTACCGTGAAGCTGCCCAAAATCACGGCTGGCGAGAAGGACGAGGAAATCCGCCCAATCCCACGCTTCACATGATTTGGTTGCTGACGGCGACTTCGAAATCGTAGTAGTAGGCACTGCTGTCTCAAAACACCCCCAGCGACGAGGGTTCCTCAAATGTATTTAAAAATGTAATGCTCTGATCCAGTGGAAACGTCCCCAAACACCTGATTACTTCTTATCCCTTTGCGCAAATAGCCTACAGCTGTGTCTGTCCTGAGCTCAGTGGCGGGGGAAACCGAGGGCCCACAATATTTTATACAATGCTGCAAGTTTGCTGCCGTTCCGGCTGGACACAGTTGATAACATGTTTCCAGGTCATTGCATAGCCAATGTGATGTATAGGATATTTATATTTAAAAATCAGGATATTTTCTACCTGCAGTCTGCAATGGTTTTCTTCGTTGGCTTCATGTAGGCTATTTTTACACAGTTGACAATAGAAGTTACTTGTAGATTTGAATACATTTTCATTTGGCTTTCGATTGAATGTAGACTAACCACATGATAATGATTTTGAGATAGACTATTATAAAATTAAACGTGCATATGAAAATCATAACTGGCACGGAGATCAGTAGAAATGGTAAGATAACTTGGTGCTCCGAATGGAAAAGGTTTTCCGACCGCTGGTGTAGCCTATTACCAGTAACTTCAGGAGCATAACGGCAGGCAGAATCAGAGGAGGGTCAGGTTTTCTTCTGGTTAAGACATCTTGATCTCTGACTCCCTCTTCATTATTTAATCAAACTATGTGCTTAAAAACAGACAGTCTCAGTACATATAGTTGATTTTATTAAAACACATAGGGTGTGTCCATATATGGAAAAATACACATTTTAAAAAGACGCCGACTCTCGGGGACAGGCCTATTAAAAGAACCTTCATGTTTGGCGTTTCTCACAAGTGTCTGAATGTTACAGTTGGCAGGAAACACGTGACTTCCCTGTTCTACCACAATGACACAGAAAGAGTACACACACACACACACACACACACACACACACACACACACACACACACACACACACACACACACACACACACACACACACACACACACACACACACACACACACACACACACACACACACACACACACACACACACACACACGCAGAAATGACAGAAAGAAGAGTCTTGGTTGAGAAACAAAAAAGGCCTCATTGATTCCGACGGACTTTGGAAAAACGGTCTGCTTCAGAGTGACTGACAGATGTCTGTCAATCAACCCGACAGGTCATTCTTCAGAAATAAAGTACCGACAGATGTCTGTCAATCAACCCGACAGGTCTTCAGAAAATAAAGTACCGACAGATGAACGACAAGAAGACAACAAGCATCTCAATTTGTAATGTCGTGTTTTTTTATTTTTAACAGCTGACGGTTCCTGCCAGGACTGTAATCACCCTTCTTGGAATCCGTGGCCATGTGTGAAACAGAACCCTATTTCTTAGATATAGTACTATACTATAGTACTATACAAGTAGGTGTACTTTTGAAAAGTAGTACGCTATATAGAGAATAGGGTGCCATTTGGGACTCATCCAGTGAGAGTATAAACTGACCTTGTGTTGATGTCTGCGACTGCTAACCCCGTCTTCAGTTCAGCTTTAAAAAGACGTTTCTTTTTTAATGTAAATGGAATATTATAGAAGGGTTCAAATACTTTCGTTTTTAAAAAAGATTTCACTTGTTTTTTGAGAAACTAAACAGCGATTAAATGTCCTCATCCTCGTTGTGCAGAGCAGGGGGCTCTGGAGGGAAAGAAATGAACAAATGCCCCGAAAACATCTAGAAAAAGACTTCCTTTAAGAAAGTGTAACACTCTCAGTGTTAGTCAACCAATGACCAGGAGCTGAAGACTGACTTGGACTCTCACACACTACAACCAATGACCAGGACCTGAAGACTGACTTGGACTCTCACACACACATCAGTATTAGGCTGATCACGATACCGACATTTTACAAAGGATACGATACCAGGCCAAGTATCACGATCGATACCGAGTAATATCTCAATACCACTGTAAATAATCATCATCATCAGCCTAGCATCCTGTTATCCCCGTCCGCGTCCTCGTCCCCGTCCCCGTCCTCGTCACCGTCCTCGTCCCCGTCCTCGTCCTCGTCCCCGTCCGCATCCTCGTCCCCGTCCGCATCCTCGTCCCCGTCCTCGTCCCCGTCCCCGTCCTCGTCCCCGTCCGCATCCTCGTCCCCGTCCCCGTCCGCATCCTCGTCCCCGTCCCCGTCCGCATCCTCGTCCCCGTCCGCATCCTCGTCCCCGTCCTCGTCCCCGTCCACATTTTTTGTTTTCGTTAAACGTTCTCCAAAAACATGTCACTGAAAATTCACCCTTCTCCTCAATACAACCATGTTGAATTTAACTTCCAACTGTTCAGTGTATAATAGAATTCTGCATAGAACGGCTGATTGGCTTATATTTACAAAAGGCCTAGCTGTGATTGGTCTGGAGGAATGAGAGGAAGGAATATACACCAGTGGGGGCTGCTGAAGGGAGGACTGGCTCATAATAATGGCTAGAATGGCATCAAATACATAGAAACCATGTGTCTGATACCATTACACTTATTCCGCTCCAGACATTACCACGAGCCTGTCCTCCCCAATTAAGGTGCCACCAACCTCCTGTGATATACAGGCATGATGAGCTGCGTGCCATTGTGTCAGTAAGGGGAAAACACTGCATGAAACCTTCTTTACTCTTCAATTAACACAGACACACACTCTCCCATCCTCACACTCTGTCTCACTCTCATAAACACACCTCTCTGTCTCTCTCCCTCACTCTCATAAACACTCCTCTCTCGGTCTCCCTCACTCTCAAACACACCTCTCTCTGTCTCTCTCCCTCACTCTCTCTCACTCACTCATTAACACACCTCTCTCTGGCTCCCTCACTCTCATAAACACACTGCTCTCTGTTTCCCTCACTCTCATAAACACACCTCTCTGTCTCTCTCCCTCACTCTCAAACACACCTCTCTCTCGGTCTCCCTCACTCTCAAACACACCTCTCTCTGTCTCTCTCCCTCACTCTCAAACACACCTCTCTCTGTCTCTCTTCCTCACTCTCAAACACACCTCTCTCTCGGTCTCCCTCACTCTCAAACACACCTCTCTCTCGGTCTCCCTCACTCTCAAACACACCTCTCTCTGTCTCTCTCCCTCACTCTCTCTCACTCACTCATTAACACACCTCTCTCTGTCTCCCTCACTCTCATAAACACACTGCTCTCTGCCTCCCTCACTCTCATAAACACACCTCTCTCTCTGCCTCCCTCACTCTCATAGACACACTGCTCTCTGTTTTCCCTCTCACATCTCTCTCTCTCTGGTTATAACAGGCGATTAAATTATATAATGTATTAACATTGCTCGCTTTGCACGCTGCTCCAATGTAACAAATGTACAACTCTAACGACAGAAGACTCGTCAGGGTCAGCACCCCCATTCGCCATCATGGCAAAATTATATTTGTTTAAACTGACAGAGGAATAGACACAGGTGAAGAGGGGACAGAGAGCAGGTGAGTGAGGGCTGGGAGGGGATGTGAAGAGGGGACAGAGAGCAGGTGAGTGAGGGCTGGTAGGGGATGTGAAGAGGGGACAGAGAGCAGGTGAGTGAGGGCTGGGAGGGGATGTGAAGCGGGGACAGAGAGCAGGTGAGTGAGGGCTGGGAGGGGATGTGAAGAGGGGACAGAGAGCAGGTGAGTGAGGGCTGGGAGGGGATGTGAAGCGGGAACAGAGAGCAGGTGTGTGAGGGCTGGTAGGGGATGTGAAGAGGGGACAGAGAGCAGGTGAGTGAGGGCTGGGAGGGGATGTGAAGAGGGGACAGAGAGCAGGTGAGTGAGGGCTGGTAGGGGATGTGAAGAGGGGACAGAGAGCAGGTGAGTGAGGGCTGGGAGGGGATGTGAAGAGGGGACAGAGAGCAGGTGAGTGAGGGCTGGGAGGGGATGTGAAGAGGGGACAGAGAGCAGGTGAGTGAGGGCTGGTAGGGGATGTGAAGAGGGGACAGAGAGCAGGTGAGTGAGGGCTGGGAGGGGATGTGAAGAGGGGACAGAGAGCAGGTGAGTGAGGGCTGGTAGGGGATGTGAAGAGGGGACAGAGAGCAGGTGAGTGAGGGCTGGTAGGGGGTGTGAAGAGGGGACAGAGAGCAGGTGAGTGAGGGCTGGTAGGGGATGTGAAGAGGGGACAGAGAGCAGGTGAGTGAGGGCTTGGAGGGGATGTGAAGAGGGGACAGAGAGCAGGTGAGTGAGGGCTGGTAGGGGATGTGAAGAGGGGACAGAGAGCAGGTGAGTGAGGGCTGGTAGGGGATGTGAAGAGGGGACAGAGAGCAGGTGAGTGAGGGCTGGGAGGGGATGTGAAGAGGGGACAGAGAGCAGGTGAGTGAGGGCTGGGAGGGGATGTGAAGAGGGGACAGAGAGCAGGTGAGTGAGGGCTGGTAGGGGATGTGAAGAGGGGACAGAGAGCAGGTGAGTGAGGGCTGGGAGGGGATGTGAAGAGGGGACAGAGAGCAGGTGAGTGAGGGCTGGGAGGGGATGTAGCTGAATGATTACAGCTGCCACGGGTGATATGTGCAGGAACGTGAAGTGGATATCATTAGACCTGCTCAGACAAGAGACTAGCGGCTGTTGCTTCTATTCAACTGAATCTATAAACAAAACAGACTTTATAAACATTTAATAACCAGGTGCCAGCAGGTTCTTTAGATCAGTAAGGCTGAAAAGGTTGGTAGTATCGTATGAAATGGTACTATAGTATTCTAAAATGTTGGCACCATAAGTATCACGACCGCAGGTCCTTAGATGTTGTACACAGGCAATTGTGTCATTCCAAAACTTTATCCACAACATTACATTCCAGTGTGTGCGACTCAAGCCGTTTCCCCTAACCAGCTGTCCCATGCTGTGTGTAGCCTGCCACTACAGGTATCTGACAAAATAACGGAAACACCAACATGAAGTGTCTTAATAGGGCGTTGGGCCACCACCAGCCAAAAACAGATTCAATGCGCCTTGGCATAGATTCTACAAGTGTCTGGAACTTCCTGTGTGGAAGCGCCTGCTTTCAATATACTTTGTATCCTTCGTTTACTCGAGGGTTTCCTTTATTTTGGCAGTTACCTGTAGATTGGCCGGAGAGGTATCTCTTGCAACAAAATGGAATAGAACATTGAAGATAAAGTTCTGAATGACAATTTCACGTGTACAACATCTAAAAGACTAACATCACTATATGGAGAGATTACCCATTTCAACCATACCATATTCAGGACTTAACTTGGGTAACTACAGAGTTGACCCTACCGAGGGTCGACCCTACCCAAGTTAAACCCAGAATGTTTTTATTTAACTTTTATTTAGAGGGGGGGGGGGGGGGTCACCATTCTCAAGGAAGCCCTGTGAACATGAACACACAATTCAATACAACATAAAGCAAAATAACAACAACACAATAAAAAAACAAGATGAATCAAATACAACTATCACATTATCTCCCTCAAAATGGATCTAAACTGGCCAATGGAGATCAGCGAGTCCAGCTTCAAAGTGGCCTAAAGACTATTCCACGAGCTGGGGGAATAAAAACAAGTATTTTTCCCCTTCAGCTCAGTGGAGACCCGCAGGACACCCAGAACCAGCCAGTCCAGAGGGGGGGGGGGGGGGGGGGGGGTCTGAAAATGGCTGGATCTCCAATTAATATGGGGGCTGAGGTAATGGGGGGGGGGGGGGGGTCTCTGAAGAACTGCTTCCTATACAACATGCCCTTCTGGTAGTCAGACTGCCAACCAACAGAACTATACAAAATGCCCTTCTGGTAGTCAGAGATGCCAACCAACAGAACTATACAAAATGCCCTTCTGGTAGTCAGACTGCCAACCAACAGAACTATACAAAATGACCTTCTGGTAGTCAGACTGCCAACCAACAGAACTATACAAAATGACCTTCTGGTAGTCAGAAACTGCCAACCAACAGAACTATACAAAATGCAGTGATGTGTATGAAAACTGTCCCCAGTGGTAAACCACAGTGCTGAGTGATAGACTGAGTCTGAAGGTTTAAAAAAACAGAGACTGCATTATATCACCATAATCAACTACTGGGAGAAGAGTTGCTTGAACAATCCTTCCTTCTACTTTATCAAGTCTTTCTATAAAAAAGAAACCAATCATTATTCTCAGCATTTCAATGTGCGTTTTAAGAGAGAGAGAGAGAGCTTATCGTTTAATCAAAAGTAACCAAGTCATTATAAAAATAAAAAAATGGGGAACTTGCTCAACCCAAGTCCAGGATATAATAATGACTACAGAGTCAACCCAAGTCCAGGATATAATAATGACTACAGAGTCAACCCAAGTCCAGGATATATAAATGACTACCAAGTCAACCCAAGTCCAGGACATAATAATGACTACAGAGTCAACCCAAGTCCAGGATATAATAATGACTACAGAGTCAACCCAAGTCCAGGATATAATAATGACTACCAAGTCAACCCAAGTCCAGGATATAATAATGACTACCAAGTCAACCCAAGTCCAGGATATAATAATGACTACAGTGTCAACCCAAGTCCAGGATATAATAATGACTACAGTGTCAACCCAAGTCCAGGATATAATAATGACTACCAAGTCAACCCAAGTCCAGGATATAATAATGACTACAGAGTCAACCCAAGTCCAGGATATAATAATGACTACAGAGTCAACCCAAGTCCAGGATATAATAATGACTACAGAGTCAACCCAAGTCCAGGATATAATAATGACTACCAAGTCAACCCAAGTCCAGGATATAATAATGACTACAGAGTCAACCCAAGTCCAGGATATAATAATGACTACCGAGTCAACCCAAGTCCAGGATATAATAATGACTACCGAGTCAACCCAAGTCCAGGATATAATAATGACTACCAAGTCAACCCAAGTCCAGGATATAATAATGACTACAGAGTCAACCCAAGTCCAGGATATAATAATGACTACCAAGTCAACCCAAGTCCAGGATATAATAATGACTACAGAGTCAACCCAAGTCCAGGATATAATAATGACTACCAAGTCAGCCCAAGTCCAGGATATAATAATGACTACCGAGTCAACCCAAGTCCAGGATATAATAATGACTACCAAGTCAACCCAAGTCCAGGATATAATAATGACTACAGAGTCAACCCAAGTCCAGGATATAATAATGACTACCAAGTCAACCCAAGTCCAGGATATAATAATGACTACCAAGTCAACCCAAGTCCAGGATATAATAATGACTACAGAGTCAACCCAAGTCCAGGATATAATAATGACTACAGAGTCAACCCAAGTCCAGGATATAATAATGACTACCAAGTCAACCCAAGTCCAGGATATAATAATGACTACCAAGTCAACCCAAGTCCAGGATATAATAATGACTACAGAGTCAACCCAAGTCCAGGATATAATAATGACTACCGAGTCAACCCAAGTCCAGGATATAATAATGACTACCGAGTCAACCCAAGTCCAGGATATAATAATGACTACCAAGTCAACCCAAGTCCAGGATATAATAATGACTACAGAGTCAACCCAAGTCCAGGATATAATAATGACTACCAAGTCAACCCAAGTCCAGGATATAATAATGACTACAGAGTCAACCCAAGTCCAGGATATAATAATGACTACCAAGTCAACCCAAGTCCAGGATATAATAATGACTACCGAGTCAACCCAAGTCCAGGATATAATAATGACTACCAAGTCAACCCAAGTCCAGGATATAATAATGACTACAGAGTCAACCCAAGTCCAGGATATAATAATGACTACCAAGTCAACCCAAGTCCAGGATATAATAATGACTACAGAGTCAACCCAAGTCCAGGATATATAAATGACTACCAAGTCAACCCAAGTCCAGGATATAATAATGACTACAGAGTCAACCCAAGTCCAGGATATAATAATGACTACCAAGTCAACCCAAGTCCAGGATATAATAATGACTACAGAGTCAACCCAAGTCCAGGATATAATAATGACTACAGAGTCAACCCAAGTC
Organism: Salvelinus alpinus; assembly: GCF_045679555.1. Taxonomy (NCBI): domain Eukaryota; kingdom Metazoa; phylum Chordata; class Actinopteri; order Salmoniformes; family Salmonidae; genus Salvelinus; species Salvelinus alpinus. The sequence continues at coordinate 3,192,591 of NC_092104.1, read as the reverse complement.
CAGGATATAATAATGACTACCAAGTCAACCCAAGTCCAGGATATAATAATGACTACCAAGTCAACCCAAGTCCAGGATATAATAATGACTACAGAGTCAACCCAAGTCCAGGATATAATAATGACTACCAAGTCAACCCAAGTCCAGGATATAATAATGACTACAGAGTCAACCCAAGTCCAGGATATAATAATGACTACCAAGTCAACCCAAGTCCAGGATATAATAATGACTACAGAGTCAACCCAAGTCCAGGATATAATAATGACTACCAAGTCAACCCAAGTCCAGGATATAATAATGACTACAGAGTCAACCCAAGTCCAGGATATAATAATGACTACAGAGTCAACCCAAGTCCAGGATATAATAATGACTACCAAGTCAACCCAAGTCCAGGATATAATAATGACTACCAAGTCAACCCAAGTCCAGGATATAATAATGACTACAGAGTCAACCATATTAGAAGACTTGACGATAATGAAGTCTTATCATATACCAGACATACCTAAATCTATGAGGGCCTGGGACCAGTCTCATCGATAATGGTGCTGGTCCAGTGAGCAATGGTTAGGTTTTTAGGTACTGTAGGTGCAGACCTCAACATCATCATTTAAAATTAGCATATATATATGCGACGAATGACAGGCCTGAAGGAGAGCAGTCCTGGTAGTTCATTTGTGCCTCGCAGGGAGACTGTCAAGTGGATTTAAAGGTAGGTCCCAACAGTCCAGCCCCCCCCCCCCCCAACACAAACACACCATTCATATGAAAAACCCATGTGAACAACCAGCCCTGATGACAACCAGTAGACAAGCCATGGCCCAGTAAGATAGAGAAGGAGTAATCTCTGAACGCTTTACTGTACCTTCTGGAGCCTTTGGAATAGGTGAAGGTGAAGGTGGCGTCAGTGTATCTGAAATCTGAAATAAGAGAGGGCAAACAGAACCGGTCAGAACAGAAACTAAGAGGAGGGTTATTAACCAAGCCACTGCCACTGCCACAGAGAGAAGAAGAAAAAGAACCCATTCAACAAATGCAGTTTCCATGGAAACATCAAAAGAGGGTTCCCACTGACTGAAAAAAAATATATTTAAAAAAAAGGGGGTAAAAAATTGTTGGCCAACAAAAATATAAAATCACAACATGCAACAATTTCAAAGTTCTTACTAAGAGTTACAGTTCATATAAATGTATTAATAAATGTAAATGGACTAATATAAATGGACTAATCTATGGACGTCACGTGACTAGGAATACAGATATGCATTACGGGTCAAAGATACCTTAAAAAAAAAGAAAAGTACAGGTGTGGTCAGTATCTGATGTGACCACCATTTTGTTTTTATTTAACTATGCTATGGAGCACAACACCTTTATTTAACTTTGCCTCACGCAGCGCGACACATCTCATTCATATAGAGTTCATCAGGCTGTTCATTGTGGCCTGCGGAATGTTGTCCCACTCCTCAAGGAAATGTGCGAAGTTGCTGGATATTGGCGGGAACTGGAACACGCTGTCGTACACGTGGATCCAGAGCATCCCAAACATGCTCAATGGGTGACATGTCTGGTGAGTATGCAGGCCATAGAAGAACTGGGACATTTTCAGCTTCCAGGAATTGTGTACAGATCCTTGTGACATGAGTCTGTGCATTATCATGCTGAAACATGAGGTGATGACGGCGGATGAATGGCACGACAATGGGGCCTCAGGATCTCATCACGGTATCTCTGTGCATTCAAATTGCCATTGAAAAAATGCAACGGTGTTTGCTGTCCGTAGCTTCTGCCTGCCCATACCATAACCCCACCATGGGGCACACTTCACAACGTCTGCCATCTGGGGCACACTTCACAACGTCTGCCATCTGGGGCACACTTCACAACGTCTGCCATCTGGGGCACACTTCACAACGTCTACCATCTGGGGCACACTTCACAACGTCATACACGCTGTCTGTCATCTTCCCGGTACAGTTGAAACCAGGATTAATCCGTAAAGAGCACACTTCTCCAGCATGCCAGTGGCCATCGAAGGTGAGCATTTTCCCACTGAAGTTAGTTACAACGCCAAACTGTTGGACATACTGACAAATTCTCTAAAATGACATTAGAGGCAGTTTATGGTAGAGAAATTAATATTTAATTATATGGTAGACATTCCTGCAGTCAGCCTGCCAATATGCACGCTCCCTCAACTTGAGACATCTGTGGCGTTATGTGCCAAAACTGCGCATTTTAGAGTGGCCTTTTATTGTCCCCCAGCACAAGGTGCACCTGTGTAATGAGCATGCTGTTTAAATCAGCTTCTTGATATGCTACAACTGTCAGGTGGATGGATTATCTTTGCAAAGGAGAAATGCTCACTAACAGGGATGTAAACTAATTTGTGCACAACATTTGAGAGAAGTAAGAGTTTAGTGCATATGAAACATTTCTGGGATCTTTTATTTCAGCTCATGAAACATGGGACCAACACTTTATGTGTTGCGTTAATATTTTTGTCAGTATAAGTTTACACAACCGTTAGCCTATGTCCGGTACAAATAACGTCGATAGGCGAATAGACTAGTTACGGCTGGTGTCATCAATATTATGGCTGTCTGTCAATCTGTAGGGATGCTAAACCAAAGCCTAGTGTCATCATGACAAGCATATTAATGTCATTTTTCTGCTCCATTCTATTTTGAGTTGTTTCAAATAATTTGTCACATTTAAAAAATAAAAATAAACTTTCCGTACCATGGTCAAATGTTTCTCCAGACCAAAATGTAATAATAACTCAGACACTGTTAGGCTTGACCAATTTAATCATCGCACACACACACACCTATCAAATAAAATGTCGGTCTATAAATTAGATTAATTTGTGATATTGACAACTGTGTCTAGAAGATGTTATTTGATGCTTTTTGCTATCGAGGACGAGGACGAAACGGATGAGTGTGTGTGTGTGTGAATCAACACACACCTTACGGCTTTATTAACCTGGGTGGAACACGTACCGTTCCACTACCACGGCTGTACACAGACACACTCACCAGAGAAAAGGCAGTCTTTCTCTGCCTTGCACCTTTGAATTACAATGTCGACGTCTTTTTGTATTCTCTCTTGTCTTGAACACATCCCCATGAAATAAACCCCACAGGAAAAATGGCTTCTCTTCTCTAATAAAAAGGCAAACTAAGATCCCATCCAAAGGACTGATGTATTTCCAGTAAATTGAATTTCCGATGGAGCTGGGCTGGCTGGTTGGATGAGACTGCTTTGGTTATATTCCAGGTGTGTCCGATCGTCGTACCGTTTCGTTTCAGGTCGTAACGGATATCATCTCGAATAACAACCGACGGTGATACTATTATACAGCAGGAGTCGGCAGTAGTAGTAGTTCCGCACTTCGATTGATTTCATTAAAATAGCCTGTTCCACTTTTACTCCTAAAGCCCCAGTCTCCACTCTTAATCAATGTGCACTGTTAAACCCAATAATGGCGATCTGTAAAGCTAAGATCAAAGATTGTTATTAACCAAGATAGATCTAAGCCTGTCATTTCCAATGAAGGCAAATGAAATCATAGCGGGCCGAACAAGCACCAGTTAGTGAGATCCTATTGGCGCGGTCTGTCATTTATTTGGATATTTCCATTAGGGAACGCCTACTCTGTGATGTTCGCGTGTTCAATCACTAAAATCGCCCTTGCAATCGGTTAAAATGGAGACAGAAAAAAATAACTTCTGGCAAAGGGTAAAGTCTACAAAAAGCATTACACTCGGTTTGTTACAGATTCAAATTTTGTAAATCGAAAACCGGTTAGAGATCAAATGTTTCATTGATGAGAAAATGTGCAGAATGTCGGCCAAAATAAAATCTTGCGCTATGTTCTTCCACCGCCGGCCACTGGGCTTCCACTCATCACCATATTTGGAAACGCCAACCAGATGATTCACATTTATATATCCGGTGAAATATCTGGCTCATTGTTCTATCTGTGCTAAAACTATGAGCCTACTGCTAGTCTTAAAGTGAAACCAACATCGCTTAACTCCAACTAAGGTCGTCGCTTGTTACCACAGTCACAAAGTCATAAAATCCGCCTATTTCCACCACTTCTCTTTTTAAAATCAGATTTGAAACCTAACCATAACCACACTGCTAACCTTATGGCTAATCATCATCTTACATTTAGACCATAAAGCAAGTTTTATGAGACTCGAAATTGAGCTCAGGTGCATTCTGTTTCCATGGATCATCCTTGAGATGTTTCTACAACTTGATTAGAGTCCACCTGTGGTAAATTCAATTGATTGGACATGATTTGGAAAGGCACACACCTGTCTATATAAGGTCCCACAGTTAACAGTGCAAGTCAGAGCAAAAAAACCACGTTGAAGGAATTGTCTGTTGAGCTCCAAGACAGCATTGTTTTAAGGCACAGATCTGGGGTAAGGTACAGAAACATTTCTGCAGCATTGAAGGTCCCCAAGAACACAGTGACCTCCATTATTCTTAAATGGAAGAAGTTTGGAACCACCAAGGCTCTTCCTTGATGGCTGCATTCCAAACACTTAAAAGACGACCCCCTCTGCCCTCAAGTTAAGAGGACACTTCTGATGACGTATCGTGACATCTGACGAGTAAACACTTGCAGGACGAGGGAGGAAGGATTTTTAAATGTACTGCACTTGCCTGGTAATTCGTCACTCGTTCATCCCGCGATGATTGTGTTTTCAGCCACCGGTAGCTTGTGGGTGCTTTTATGTGCTCTACAGTCAATTATGATTGCATGTCTACTTATATTAAATATATAATTATTAATATACGCCTACTGTATGATAGCTAGAAATTTAATTAGCTAACTAACGTTAGCCTGCCTAGGTGGAACTTCTGGATTTTATTTTCTTCTACAATTTCCAAAAGCTAACCAAACAAAGACATATTTGTGTCCCGTCATGTGCATTAGTAGCACAATTTTCACATTAGTTTTTACTTACACCTGTGTATGTTGACTAATCCATATTGAAGGTGAGGTTCAAAGTTTCGGTTGACTTTTCTGAGCGGTTGTACAATCATTGCGAATTGAATTATGGGGCGTTTCAGGCCACGGGAGTGAAAATAATTGTACACTCGCAAGCTAGATCCAAAAAAACGAGGGTTGAGGGGCTTACGTTGCAAACTGCCCTTGTTTGGGTAATCGTTTGGACCGACATCCAAGATGGTGGTCACCTTGGGGTCATGATAGGGGCTGCACCAAATGATTGATGTATTATAATAATTATTAATAATTGATTATGCTTATGTTGTATTAATAGAAGGGGAAAGGCTATAAGACCCTCCCCCACTACATTTATAGGGTCCTGGACCACAGATTAGTAATATATGTATTATAAGGTTTAATACTGTTCCACAGTTCTTTTCTAGTCTCTTATAAGAAACGGTCTGAGCAGATGTGTGAGCCATTGCAGTCAAAACAGGGTGTCTGTGAGAAAGCGCCTCAAGGCTAAAAGCGATACATAGACACAGACCCCTGCAGGGGAGATAAGAGACAAGTCAGACATACCACTGTAAGCCACACAGGAATATAACATTACTGCTGAGCCCTTAGAAAACACTGGAACTATTGTTTTCTCCTGCAAGTTTGTTTAACTGTATATGCATGGGCTTGGTCTCATGAGTAGAAGGTGTTGATGTAGGCAGTTACATCACTAGGGGTTGACTGCAAGCATATTAAAGCAACTTGGACCCTTTCCTATTTTGCAGAACTTACTCTGAAACATACGTGCTGTGTTTCCGTTGTCAACTTCCGTCTACAATTGCATTAGTAAAGGTTTGATTTATATACTTGAAGATATTGTCTGATTGCTGATTTCACCAATAAGCCAATGATTGACAAGGAACCTACCCAACATTTGGCAAGCTTGCCTGGAGTGAGTGTCCACCCCGGTCGAAGGAGATTCTACACCATGCTGCCAGAGCTCCAAATTTAACAAGTTAAGCAGACACCTGTTTAATCTAAGTCTGTAATTAATTGGCATTCACTTGTGTGGTATCCCTTTAACAAGTAAGTGGCACCTCACTCAACCCAGAAATATACATAAACTTTGAATATGACATAGTCAAATTCTAGATTGGAGATATTACATAACTGGCTATTGGTGAAATGCATGATGTCAATATATGATGAATGGAACGAATGGTTGATGAATAAATGTAGTATTCCATAGTGGGGATTTTGTAGAGGTGTAGAGGTAGCTTGACGAGGCTGTCTGAGGCTGCCCCATCCTAAGGGGGGGGGGGGGTGGCCGGTTGAGTTGAATAAGAGTTATTTTGCAGAGGTGGTTTGACGAATAAGTTAAATTTAATTTTAATTAATTTAATTTAATTAATTTAAATTTAGTTAAAGAAGTTATTTTAGAGGTGGATCAGCGATATTCATCTATGATATTCTGGGAGGAAATTCAGTGACAATTACCTAAATAATGAGTTGAATTGTTTATGAATATTGTGTTTTTATGTTTTGTTTTGTTTGTTTGTTCTTGTGGATTATGGCGGTTTTATTGGGTAATGGCCCAATGGTGGAATAAAAAGTTAGGAGTAGGACAGAAGTTATTTGAATTAACGGTTGAACATATTTGTTAGTGACACTTTACTACCGTTGGACAGTACAGGAAATGGACAACCCTTAGTATACCAGTAAAATATTACAAGGAAGTTGTGTTCTGTAGAGATAGAAAATTACTTTGTGACGCTTTCACCAGGGGCATTGGTGGATATACAGTTGAAGTCGGAAGTTTACATACACTTAGGTTGGAGTCATTAAAACTAGGTTTTCAACAACTCCACTAATTTCTTGTCAACAAACTATAGTTTTGGTAAGTCGGTTAGGACATCTACTTTGTACATGACACAAGTCATTTTTCCAACAATCGTTTACAGACAGATTATTTAACTTATAATTCACTGTATCACAATTCCAGTGGGTCAGAAGTTTACATACACTAAGTTGACTGTGCCTTTAAACAGCTTGGAAAATTCCAGAAAATTATGTCATGGCTTTAGAAGCTTCTGAAGGGCTAATTGACATCATTTGAGTCAATTGGAGGTGTACCTGTGGATGTATTTCAAGGCCTATCTTCAAACTCAGTGCCTCTTTGCTTGACATCATGGGAAAATCAAAAGACATCAGCCAAGACCTCAGAAAAAAATTGTAGACCTCCACAAGTCTGGTTCATCCTTAGGAACAATTTCCAAACACCTGAAGGTACCACGTTCATCTGTACAAACAATAGTACACAAGTATAAACACCATGGGACCACGCAAACGTCATACAACTCAGGAAGGAGACACGTTCTGTCTCCTAGAGATGAACGTACTTTGGTGCGAAAAGTGCAAATCAATCGCAGAACAACAGCAAAGGACCCTGTGAAGATACTGGAGGAAACGGGTACAATCGTATCTATATCCACAGTATTACACATCCTATATCGACATAACCTGAAAGGCCGCTCAGCAAGGAAGAAGCCACTGCTCCAAAACCACCATAAAAAAGCCAGACTACGGTTTTCAACTGCACATGGGGACACAGATCGTACTTTTTGAATAAATGTCCTCTGGTCTGATGAAACAAAAATAGAACTGTTTGGCCATAATGACCATCGTTATGTTTGGAGGAAAAAGGGGGAGGCTTGCAAGCCGAAGAACACCATCCCAACCGTGAAGCACGGGGGTGGCAGCATCATGTTGTGGGGGTGCTTTGCTGCAGGAGGGACTGGTGCACTTCACAAAATACATGGCATCATCAGAAATGAAAATTATGTGGATATATTGAAGCAACATCTCAAGACATCAGTCAGGAAGTTAAAGCTTGGTTGCACATGGGTCTTCCAAATGGACAATGACCCCAAGCATACTTCCAAATGTGTGGCAAAATGGCTTAAGGACAACAAAGTCAAGGTATTGGAGTGGCCATCACAAAGCCCTGACCTCAATCCTATAGAAAATTTGTGGGCAGAACTGAAAAAGTGTGTACAAGCAAGGAGGCCTACAAACCTGACTCAGTTACACCAGCTCTGTCAGGAGGAATGGGCCAAAATTCACCAAATGTATTTTGGGAAGCTTGTGGAAGGCTACCCAAAATGCTTGACCCAAGTTAAACAATTTAAAGGCAATGCTACTAAATTGAGTGTATGTAAACTTCTGACCCCCTGGGAATGTGATGAAAGAAATAAAAGCTTAAATAAATAATTCTCTCTACCATTATTCTCACATTTCACATTCTTAAAATAAAGTGGTGATCCTAACTGACCTAAAACAGGGAATTTTTACTTGGATTAAATGTCAAGAATTGTGAAAAACTGAGTTTAAATGTATTTGGCTAAGGTGTATGTAAACGTCTGACTTCAACTCTAATATTACTGTTACTCTACACCCTTAAGATATAATATTAGGAATTGAAGTCTATCGTGCGGCTGTCTCTGAGGCCCGTGTGTAAAATATATTTGAGTTTCGTAGAACCATTTTTGTCACGCCCTGGCCATAGAGAGGCTTTTATTCTCTATTTTGGTTAGGCCTGGGTGTGACTAGGGTGGGCATTCTAGTTTCTTTCTTTCTATGTTTTCTGTTTCTATGTTTTGGGCGGGTATGGTTCTCAATCAGCGACAGCTGTCTATCGTTGTCTCTGATTGGGAATCATACTTAGGCAGCCTGTTTTTTTTACCTTAGTTGTGGGTAGTTGACTTTGTTAGTGGCCTGTATAGCCCTAGTCAGCTTCATGTTCATTTTTGTTGTTTCTTGTTTTTGTTGGCGACATTCATAATGAAAAGAAATGTACGCTCACCACGCTGCACCTTGGTCCTGTCATTTCTCTGACGACGTTCGTGACCAAGCAGCGTGGTAAGGAGGACTGGACATGGGAGGACATCCTGAATGGGAAAGGATCCTGGACGTGGGAGGAAATCCTGGCGGGAAAGGATCGCCTGCCGTGGGAGCAGGTGGAAGCAGCGAGGAAGGCGGAGGAAGCGAGTAAAAGGGCCCAGGATTACACAGGGTCAAGGCTGGAGCGTAAGGGGGGCACATTGGCTGAGTCAGGTTGGAGACCTGCGCCAACTCCTCGTGCTTACCGTAGGGAGCGTGGTACTGATCAGGCACCGTGTTATGCGGTGGAGCGCACGGTGTCTCCAGTGCGCGTTCACAGCCCGGTGCGCTACATTCCAGCTCCCCGCATCGGCCGGGCTAGAGTGGGCATCCAGCCAGGACGGATGGTGCCGGCTCAGTGCATCTGGCCGCCAGTGCGTCTCTATGGCCCAGGATATCCTGCGCCGGCTCTGCGCACTGTGTCTCAGGTGCGTCTGCACAGCCCAGTGCGTCCTGTGCCAGCGCCCCGCTTTTGCCGGGCGAAGGTAACCATTCAGCCAGGACGGGTTGTCCAGGCTCTACGCTCGAGACCTCCAGTGCGCCTCCACGGCCCAGTGTATCCGGTGCCTGCTCCAAGAACCAGGCCTCCAGTATGTATCCCCAGCCTGGTGAGTCCTGTGCCTGCTCCCAGAACCAGGCCTCCTGTATGTCTCCCCAGCCTGGTAAGCCCTGTGGCAGCACCACGCAACAGGCTGTCCATACGTCTCCTCACTCCAGTAATGATCCATGGCACGAAGCCTCCAGTGATGATTCATGGCACGAAGCCTCCAGTGATGGTCTATGGCCCGGAGCCTGCAATGAGGATCCATGGCCCGAAGCCTCCAGTGATGATCCATGGCACGAAGCCTCCAGTGATGATTCATGGCACGAAGCCTCCAGTGATGGTCTATGGCCCGGAGCCTGCAATGAGGATCCATGGCCCGAAGCCTCCAGTGATGATCCATGGCACGAAGCCTCCAGCGATGATCAATGGCAAGAAGCCTCCAGCGATGATCCATGGCACGAAGCTTCCAGTGATGATCCATGGCCCGAAGCCTCCAGCGATGATCCATGGCCCACAGCCTCCAGCGATGATCCGCGGTCCGGAGCCTGCAGCATTGATCCGCGGTCCGGAGCCTCCAGCGACGGTCCCCGGAGCCTCCAGCGACGGTCCCCGGTCCTCCAGCGACGGTCCCCGGTCCTCCAGCGACGGTCCCCGGTCCGGGGCCTGCAACGAGGGTCCCCGGTCGGAGGCCTGTCACGCCTGTTGAATATATGCAAAAGAAGTTTCCCGTTGTGGAATTTACATAAACTTTTAAGAAATGGCATGTCTGGACAGAGATGGCAGGAGTAAACAGATATCCACTGGATGGTTGAATCAACAAGACTAGGTTGGATTTAGTCAAGGAGATAATTCAGACAAGAAAAATGGACAAAAAGAAAGGGAAGAAGAAAAGTGCCCTTGTATCAGAAACTGTGATGGGAAAGATGATGCAGGAAGGACAGATCGTCATGAACTACCATGACCAAACTAAAGCTGGAGAAAACAATAGAGTGCGGGAGGAAAGAAATGAGTCCGGACAGGGACAGAACAGGAATAATCCCCACCACACCGCCGCCATATGAGACTCAACCCAGAGGACCCCCGGGTGACTATACACAGATCTACCCTCTCATACCGCTGACAGAAGAAAATGGAGAAGCAACCACACTTATCCTCAAGGGGAGTGTAATGAAGGAGGTGGATGACACAACAGCAGCAACAAGCAGTATGAGAACAATAGATTTTGATGAAAAAAGGAGGCACAGTTCCTGGAGGGAGATTCCCTCGACACCCCAACTCACTCCACAAAAAGGAGCAGACTGGAAGACCCTAGACATATGGCCGCCTGTTAAAACAAATAAAAACTACTAAAGAAGCAAAACAAAAGTACAAGGTACAACCATCCATGGGTGACCTATTCAGAGACCAGAGAGGGAAGGAAAGAAAGAGAGAGAGAAATAGGAAGACTGGAAAAGAACAAGTTGTATACATTATGAAAAGAGAAGAGAAAGATGATAGAAGATCTACAGGTGCTAATTGCTGATAAGATTAAAGAGTCAATGGACACAGATGATGTGAAAGAAAGTAAAAAGCTAAAAGAGGTCAGACAAGCCACAGATATGGTAAAGACAATACCAGAGGGAGAGATAGAAGAGTGTGAAGAGGAACCGAGAGACTTAGGGAAAGATAGAGAGGGAGAGACATTTTCCATGATGCCCTTGGTGTATTATACAGGTCCAAGGGGACAGGTGACTCAGGAATTCTGGAGACCTGGAAACAGCAGTGAAAGGCATGCCCAGGATCTCAAAAGGAGCGGAGGGGTGGATACAGACTTTTGAGCATTTACACGGGTACAACAAAAACCTGTGCCTGGGGGGGACCTCATGGCACTGCTGGCGAGGATGATGACACCAGGGCAATTGGAGACACTGCTGTTGAGAGCCCGCATCAATGACGCCCCACGTGAAACAGTATTGCATGAAGTCCGAGCACCCCTGTGGAGGACTCTAAGATATGAAAACTGTAAGATATATGACCAGACTAAGCCATGTGGCCCTCGACAAAAACACAGATTTCACAGGATGGCTTGAGAAGTTTAAAGCAGTATGGAGTGAGGAACTCGGAGAAAGATATGACCAGAATGACACGGGAGAACACATGTTCATGATTATACTGAGAAGAATTGCCCTGACCCCATCAGAAAAAAAGGTTGAAGATGAAATAGGATGGGACCGAAAGACTGGGGGAGAGAAAGAAGAGTATCTCAGACACTGGTTCAGAAACTGGAAGAAACTAAAGACTGAGGAGAAATCAAGAAATGGAGGACGAGCCATTGCACTGAAGAAGGCCCAGCTTGCACAGATCGAGAAAGGAAGTGGTGATTTTACTCACAATGTGATGACTGCTCAAGTTGTTTCCACAACCACAACCTGCAGCTCCCCCACAGTCACACCCGTGAACCTGGTGCCTGCAGGGTATGTGCTTTTCACCGCTCAGCCTTATGGTGACCCACAAACATGGACTAGAAAAGGAGGTGTGTCCGCCATGGCCCCTCGTGACTGGAACAACACTCAATGCCATACCTCAATGCTGGACCTGTGGGCAGTTGAGGGCATGTGAGTTCGCAGTGTGGGGGGAAATGAAAGAGGAAGGAGTTACAACAGGGGCAGTGGAAACTTTTGGGCCTGGCAGAAGACGCAGTAATTTTGCTAATGCACACCATGGGTTGTACTACCCACCACGGCAACAGTATGCTCCTCTGCCACAGTACCACCCGTCCGGGGCCTGGAAATGCACCCCAGGGGCCACCTCCCATTGGACAAGGAGGACAAGTTAATGACAGAGTAACAGTAACAGGGGCATCGGGACTGGACAAAGACTTGTTTGATGGACCTCTGCTTGACAGGTGCTTCAACAAAGTAAAGGATCTGAATACTTTTGTAAATGTGTCAATTTTATTTTTAATACATTTGCAAAAATTTCTGAACCAGTTTTTGCTTTGTCATTATGGGGTATTGTGTGTAAATTGAGGGAGGAAAAACAATTGACAACATTTTAGAATAAGGCTATAACGTAAGAAAATGTGGATTAAGTCCGAGGGGTCAGAATACTTTCAGAATCCACTGTATGTAGGCATAAGACCGAGACAATAAGAAGACACAGCAGCAGAATAAATTCAACCACATATTTGTTTACTTATAAAACCGGAGAGCAACATCTGTCTGGTGAAGTCCACAAAACATATTGCATTTGTCACGATCGTTATAATGATTGGACCAAGGCGCAGCCAACCACCCCATGTGCCCCCCCAAAAACATTTTTGAGGCTGATTCTCGGGCTTCCGTTGTGGTCGCGAACCCCGGTGTCGTCGTTGTTGCTCCCTCGCTGCTTCCGTCTGTTTCCACGGCAGGCCTTCGTATCTCTCCAAGACTTCCTCCCAAGTCCAGGGATATTCTCTCCTCAACCTCCTCTAAAGACCAGGATGCCATCTCCTCCCGGGCACGCTGATTGGTCCAGTTGTGGTGGGATCTTCTGTCACGCTCGCCATAATGATTGGACCAAGGCGCAGCGCGCGTAGAATTCCACATGTTTAATAAACTCACCAAACAGCACAGAAGAAAAACGAAACGTGACGTTCTGGGCTGCTCACAGGCAGCTACAAAAGAACATAGTCAAGATCCCACAAAGCACAAAGGGGAAATGGCTGCCTAAATATGATCCCCAATCAGAGACAACGATAAACAGCTGCCTCTGATTGGGAATCATACCAGGCCAACATATATATATAATTACCTAGATGACCCACCCTAGTCACACCCCGACCTAACCAACATAGAGAATAACAGGCTCTCTATGGTCAGGGCGTGAGAGCATTTGACAAACAGTTACATGACCTACAGCATGGTCAAGCAAGGTAACGTTTCCGACATTTTCGGACAACTAAACAACTATTGATTTTGAACCAGGGAGAGTTACCTCAAATCGCAAAGAAAACAGGAGCTGCCTCCATTATTATTCCAGCAGCATTTCTACATCATCTAATCACCTATGCAGGTAATTCAAAACACAGAGAAATTAATAGAACAGATTACTGGGGGTAGAATTCCACTGAATTGCAGAACGGACGGAGTAGAGTTGTATGATACTGACATCTGAGAGCTGCAGTTCAAAAGATGGTAAAAAACTGGTGAGAGCATCAAGGACATAGCAGAGAAGAGGAGGTTTAACCGCACAACTAGATAACACACAACACTAGACTAGATAACACACAACACTAGACTAGATAACACACAACACAATACTAGACTAGATAACACACAACACTAGACTAGACTAGATAACACACAATACAAGACTAGATAACACATAACACTAGACTAGATAACACACAACACTAGACTAGATAACACACAACACAATACTAGACTAGATAACACACAACACTAGACTAGATAACTAGATACAGCAGGAGCGGTAGAGATGCTCTCAATGATCGGCTATGAAAAGCCAACTGACATTTACTCCTGATGTGCTGACCTGTTGCACCCTCTACAACCACCTGTGATTATTACTTGACCCTGCTGGTCATTTATGAACATTTGAACATCTTGGCCATGTTCTGTTATAATCTCCACCCGGCACATCCAGAAGAGGACTGGCCACCCCTCATAGCCTGGTTCCTCTCTAGGTTTCTTCCTAGGTTTTGGCCTTTCTAGGGAGTTTTTCCTAGCCACCGTGCTTCTACACCTGCATTGCTTACTGTTTGGGGTTTTAGGCTGGGTTTCTGTACAGCACTTTGATATATCAGCTGATGTAAGAAGGGCTTTATAAATACATTTGATTTGATTTATACAGCTATAATATGAGCAGCAATACATCTATATTAGACACACACCCCCACCCCTCGTCTTTCACCGAGTCGTAGCTGTTATGTCCTGCCGATGCACGGAAAACCCAGCCAACTGAATGTTATCCATGTCGTCGTTCAGCCACGACTCGGTGAAACATAATAAATTACAGTTTTTAATGTCCCGTTATTAGGATAGTCTCGAGTGGAGATCATCCAGTTTATTCTCCAGTGACGGCACGTTGACAGGGATTTGGTTCTTCGTCCAGTTCGAGGTGAGTAATCGCTGTTCTAATTCCAGAAGCTCTTTTCGATCATAAGAGACGGTAGCAGTAACATTATGTAGAAAATAAGTTGTGATGAAACACACAGTAGTTGTGATGAAACACACAGTAGTTGTGATGAAACACACAGTAGTTGTGATGAAACACACAGTAGTTGTGATGAAACACACAGTAGAACAGTTGGTTAGGAGCCAGTAAAACGTCAGCCGTCCCCTTCAGCTCCATTATTCATCTCAGTCAAATTGTCTACAGTTAATGATTACAGTATTTCATTAATTGGCAGGGGTTCATTCTATAGCTAAAGGACTCTTGATATCACCAAAAGTGACTAGTATCATTTTTTGTCTTAATCTGTTGTTGTCTAGTACTGTCTTTTTGCAAGCTAGCTAGGGCCATCTACTTTATTAACTGCTTCCTGTCTTCCCAGTAGTCTACTTGGTGTGTGAACTGCTTCCTGTCTTCCCAGAAGTCTACTTGGTGTGTGAACTGCTTCCTGTCTTCCCAGTAGTCGACTTGGTGTGTGAACTGCTTCCTGTCTTCCCAGCAGTCTACTTGGTGTGTGAACTGCTTCCTGTCTTCCCAGCAGTCTACTGGTGTGTGAACTGCTCCCTGTCTTCCCAGCAGTCTACTTGGTGTGTGAACTGCTTCCTGTCTTCCCAGCAGCCTACTTGGTGTGTGAACTGCTTCCTGTCTCCCAGCAGCCTACTTGGTGTGTGAACTGCTTCCTGTCTTCCCAGCAGTCTACTGGTGTGTGAACTGCTTCCTGTCTTCCCAGCAGTCTACTGGTGTGTGAACTGCTTCCTGTCTTCCCAGCAGTCTACTGGTGTGTGAACTGCTTCCTGTCTTCCCAGCAGTCTACTGGTGTGTGAACTGCTTCCTGTCTTCCCAGCAGTCTACTGGTGTGTGAACTGCTGACTGCTCATAACTTGCAGCTGATTGTTGACACATCAACCAGGATCAAGGGGCGGGGCAATTTGTGATTGTTTACACATCAACCAGGATCAAGGGGAGGGGCAATTTGTGATTGTTTACACATCAACCAGGATCAAGGGGCGGGGCAATTTGTGATTGTTTACACATCAACCAGGATCAAGGGGCGGGGCAATTTGTGATTGTTGACACATTACCCAGGATCAAGGGGCGGGGCAATTTGTGATTGTTGTTTTGATAATTAGTAGCTTTTTTGGAGGGGGAGGGGTTTCACCTCTGCAAGGCAATTATAAATTAGTGTTAGTATTTAGTTCACTCAGCCTATTGAGTCCACTGGTCCCACTCATTCACTCAGCCTATTGAGTCCACTGGTCCCACTCATTCACTCAGCCTATTGAGTCCACTGGTCCCACTCACACAGACCAACTCAAACATCTGAGTCCACTGGTCCCACTCACACAGACCAACTCAAACAAGTGACTCGCTCCTGTCGGTTCATGCTCTACAACAGCCGTAGAGTATCACCTTTCCTCACACATGAAGCGGTGCAATTCCTAATCCAGGCACTTGTCATCTCAAGTCTAGACTACTGCAACTCGATGTTTGCTGGTTTCCCCGCTTCTACCATCAAACCCCTGCAACTTATCCAGAACACCACAGCCCGCCTGGTGTTCAACCTTCCTAAGTTTTCCCATGTCACCCCGCTCCTCCGCACACTTCACTGGCTTCCAGTCAAAGCTTGCATTCACTACAAGACCATGGTACTTGCCTACAGAGCAGCAAAAAGAACTGTCCCTCCCTACTTTAAGGCTGTGCTCAAACCCCTACACCCCAACCCAAGTACTCCGCTCTGCCACCTCTGGTCTCTTGGCCCTCCCATCCCTACTAACTGTCAGTCACGCTGTGATACAGCCTGGAATCTAACCAGGGTCTGTAGTGACTCCTCTAGCACTGAGATGCAGTGCCTTAGACCGCTGTGATACAGCCTGGAATCTAACCAGGGTCTGTAGTGACTCCTCGAGCACTGAGATGCAGTGCCTTAGACCGCTGTGATACAGCCTGGAATCTAACCAGGGTCTGTAGTGACTCCTCGAGCACTGAGATGCAGTGCCTTAGACCGCTGTGATACAGCCTGGAATCTAACCAGGGTCTGTAGTGACTCCTCGAGCACTGAGATGCAGTGCCTTAGACCGCTGTGATACAGCCTGGAATCTAACCAGGGTCTGTAGTGACTCCTCGAGCACTGATATGCAGTGCCTTAGACCGCTGTGATACAGCCTGGAATCTAACCGGGTCTGTAGTGACTCCTCGAGCACTGAGATGCAGTGCCTTAGACCGCTGTGATACAGCCTGGAATCTAACCAGGGTCTGTAGTGACACCTCGAGCACTGAGATGCAGTGCCTTAGACCGCTGTGATACAGCCTGGAATCTAACCAGGGTCTGTAGTGACTCCTCGAGCACTGAGATGCAGTGCCTTAGACCGCTGTGATACAACCTGGAATCTAACCAGGGTCTGTAGTGACTCCTCGAGCACTGAGATGCAGTGCCTTAGACCGCTGTGATACAGCCTGGAATCTAACCAGGGTCTGCAGTGACTCCTCGAGCACTGAGATGCAGTGCCTTAGACCGCTGTGATACAGCCTGGAATCTAACCAGGGTCTGTAGTGACTGCGCCACTCAAAAGCCCAAGACGATAAGAGGATCTGCTAAATAAAATTGGTTTCTAAAGTTCAGGCTCTGTCTTGGTTAAATAAAGGCTGAATGACGTGCTGACTCTAACAAGTCTTCACTCTCTTGAAATCTACTTCTAGAAAAATCTACTTCTAGAAAAATATACCTCTAGAACAATATACTTCTAGAAAAATCTACTTCTAGAAAAATATACTTCTAGAAAAATATACTTCTAGAAAAATAAGCTGAGCTTAGAAAAGATGATTTCAAGGAAAAAGAAGACTTGAACTGAAAGTTTTAACAAGTTAATTGAACACATACCTCCAGACAGTGCACAGTTAAAATAGACAATTGAACATGCTTTAATGACACTGAAAATGTGTACATTACCGATTCAGATTTGTACAAAAATATTCCCAAGTACAGATTATTATTTTATTTTTTACAGAAATACCACATCCAAGATACTATTGCGCCCAGTGTCAGGGATTCACTTCGCTCTGGGCTCATATTCACAAAGCGTCTTAGAGTATAAGTGCTGTTCTAGGATCAGATCGATCCGTATACTGCAATCTTACTTATTATGATGTCAAAGCATACACTGATTCTAGATCAGCACTCCTACTGTGAGATTCCTTTATGACTACAGGTCCTGGTGCTGTGTGAAAGGTGTCACCGACTAGGATTCGAACCCAGGTCAGCGGTCACAAGACTGTATATTTATGAGACACTTCCTGAATAGGGCTCTGATCATAGCACTACAGCAGGGTAAGGCAACCCTGCCGCAGGCACTTCCTGTTTGGATTTAACCCACCTAGAAGACCAGGTGTGATGAATTTAGGCAATCACTGAACTGATCAATTAGCTCAGTTGGTCAGGTGTGACGCGTAGTTGGAACCAAATCCTGCAGTACCTGAGGCCTTTCAGGAACGGGGTTGCCTACCCTGCACTACAGGGACTATGTTCCCTGCCACACACACAAAGTGTTAATCTACTCTAATTTTTGTTCAAAATGGCATCCTATTCCTTATGTAATGCACTACTATTGACCACTCCTGCAAGTGAGCAAACTTGGATTTTCTGTCTGTATGTAATATCAAAACCAAACGCCAACAAAAAAAAAAATGTACACATGAAAAAAAAAAATGTACAAAGCAGAAGAAAAACCTGAATTGACCAAAAATTTGTTGTAGCTTTTTGTTAATCAGCATTATCAGAAGATATTCAACAACAACATATCAGTTCCTTTACAGCAACAGAACATTTATTTTAATAAAACAACCGCATAAAACCAAAGATCAGAGCGATTTCAAAATATTCTGAGCAATGTCATATTTTTCCAACGTTGCCGTGAAAATAGCCTGTAATGTACAAATTCTCCAAATGCATATTGTGCTGCACGACAATGTGTGTTAATGAATCTAACGTACAAAACGAATCAAAACATACCGTGCAGTCATACAATTCAAAATGACAGTATAAATTGAAACTAAACCCATAGAAAGGCCTAATTCAAATGTACAGTAACGCCAGACTATATTTACAATGAGCGTTCTGAAACAAGAGTTGTGCTTCAGAATGTAAGAGCTGTGGGTACTGTAATACACGGTTTGAACCCTGCCAGATACAGTAACATACATGTTACACCTTTAACCGTAAGACATGTCACTTTTACAGTAATATACATGTTATACCTTTAACCGTAAGACATGTCACTTTTACAGTAACATGCCATACATGTTACACCTTTAACCGTAAGACATGTCACTTTTACAGTAACATACCATACATGCTATACCTTTAATCGTAAGACATGTCACTTTTACAGTAACATACCATACATGTTATACCTTTAACTGTAAGACATGTCACATTTACAGTAACATACCATACATGCTATACCTTTAATCGTAAGACATGTCACATTTACAGTAACATACCATACATGCTATACCTCTAATCGTAAGACATGTCACTTTTACAGTAACATACCATATATGTTATACCTTTAACTGTAAGACATGTCACATTTACAGTAACATACCATACATGCTATACCTCTAATCGTAAGACATGTCACTTTTACAGTAACATACCATACATGTTATACCTTTAACTGTAAGACATGTCACATTTACAGTAACATACCATACATGTCACATGAATGGTGGGACATCAGGATCTGTTGTATTTCAGAGAGAGAACTAAAAACGGAAAACACATGTGGTTAGTCTGTACTGTATATCTTTCAACAACTTTTACAGTAAGACACGTTAAATCAATGGTGTGGAATTTCAGGAGATAAAAAATATGTTATAAATAAAGATGAAGTAGAAACTTCAACGCACTCTATACTTAATCATTAAAATTAATCATTTCAATCAATTTCTAAAATGTCTTATTTTCAAATATCAGGTTTAGAGCATTGGATTGGACCCCAATATTCACACCGTGCACGCACATTAAGTACAGTACAATGCAACTACAGTAGTGTACCACCGTATCACTAATCCAACTCAACTACAGTAGTGTACCACCGTATCACTAATCCAACTCAACTACAGTAGTGTAACGCCGTATCACTAATCCAACTCAGCTACAGTAGTGTAACACCGTATCACTAATCCAACTACAGTAGTGTAACACCGTATCACTAATCCAACTACAGTAGTGTAACACCGTATCACTCTACAGTAGTGTAACGCCGTATCACTAATCCAACTCAACTACAGTAGTGTAACACCGTATCACTAATCCAACTCAGCTACAGTAGTGTAACACCGTATCACTCTACAGTAGTGTAACGCCGTATCACTAATCCAACTCAACTACAGTAGTGTAACACCGTATCACTAATCCAACTCAGCTACAGTAGTGTAACACCGTATCACTCTACAGTAGTGTAACGCCGTAGCACTAATCCAACAAAGCTACAGTAGTGTAACACCGTATCACTCTACAGTAGTGTAACGCCGTAGCACTAATCCAACTCAGCTACAGTAGTGTAACACCGTATCACTCTACAGTAGTGTAACACCGTATCACTCTACAGTAGTGTAACGCCGTAGCACTAATCCAACTCAGCTACAGTAGTGTAACACCGTATCACTAATCCAACTCAGCTACAGTAGTGTAACACCGTAGCACTAATCCAACTCAGCTACAGTAGTGTAACGCCGTATCACTCTACAGTAGTGTAACGCCGTATCACTAATCCAACTCAGCTACAGTAGTGTAACGCCGTATCACTCTACAGTAGTGTAACGCCGTATCACTAATCCAACTCAGCTACAGTAGTGTAACGCCGTATCACTAATCCAACTCAGCTACAGTAGTGTAACGCCGTATCACTCTACAGTAGTGTAACGCCGTATCACTAATCCAACTCAGCTACAGTAGTGTAACGCCGTATCACTCTACAGTAGTGTAACGCCGTATCACTAATCCAACTCAGCTACAGTAGTGTAACGCCGTATCACTCTACAGTAGTGTAACGCCGTATCACTAATCCAACTCAGCTACAGTAGTGTAACGCCGTATCACTCTACAGTAGTGTAACGACGTATCACTAATCCAACTCAGCTACAGTAGTGTAACGCCGTAGCACTAATCCAACTCAGCTACAGTAGTGTAACGCCGTAGCACTAATCCAACTCAACTACAGTAGTGTACCACCGTATCACTAATCCAACTCAGCTACAGTAGTGTAACACCGTATCACTCTACAGTAGTGTAACACCGTATCACTAATCCAACTCAGCTACAGTAGTGTAACACCGTAGCACTAATCCAACTCAGCTACAGTAGTGTAACACCTTTTCACTCTACAGTAGTGTAACACCGTATCACTAATCCAACTACAGTAGTGTAACGCCGTATCACTAATCCAACTCAGCTACAGTAGTGTAACGCCGTATCACTAATCCAACTCAGCTACAGTACCGATACCTACAGGGTAAACTGATGGATACCTACAGGGTAAACTGACCGATACCTACAGGGTAAACTGATGGATACCTACAGGGTAAACTGACCGATACCTACAGGGTAAACTGACCGATACCTACAGGGTAAACTGACCGATACCTACAGGGTAAACTGACCGATACCTACAGGGTAAACTGACCGATACCTACAGGGTAAACTGACCGATACCTACAGGGTAAACTGACCGATACCTACAGGGTAAACTGACGGATTCCTACAGGGTAAACTGACAGATTCCTACAGGGTAAACTGACAGATTCCTACAGGGTAAACTGACGGATACCTACAGGGTAAACTGATGGATACCTACAGGGTAAACTGACCGATACCTACAGGGTAAACTGACCGATACCTACAGGGTAAACTGACCGATACCTACAGGGTAAACTGACCGATACCTACAGGGTAAACTGACCGATACCTACAGGGTACACTGACGGATACCTACAGGGTAAACTGACGGATACCTACAGGGTAAACTGACGGATACCTACAGGGTAAACTGACGGATACCTACAGGGTAAACTGACGGATACCTACAGGGTAAACTGACGGATACCTACAGGGTAAACTGACGGATACCTACAGGGTAAACTGACGGATACCTACAGGGTAAACTGACGGATACCTACAGGGTAAACTGACGGATACCTACAGGGTAAACTGACCGATACCTACAGGGTAAACTGACCGATACCTACAGGGTAAACTGACGGATACCTACAGGGTAAACTGACGGATACCTACAGGGTAAACTGACGGATACCTACAGGGTAAACTGACGGATACCTACAGGGTAAACTGATGACTACCTACAGGGTAAACTGATGGATACCTACAGGGTAAACTGACGGATACCTACAGGGTAAACTGACCGATACCTACAGGGTAAACTGACGGATACCTACAGGGTAAACTGACGGATACCTACAGGGTAAACTGACGGATACCTACAGGGTAAACTGACGGATACCTACAGGGTAAACTGATGGATACCTACAGGGTAAACTGACCGATACCTACAGGGTAAACTGACCGATACCTACAGGGTAAACTGACCGATACCTACAGGGTAAACTGACCGATACCTACAGGGTAAACTGACCGATACCTACAGGGTAAACTGACCGATACCTACAGGGTAAACTGACCGATACCTACAGGGTAAACTGACCGATACCTACAGGGTAAACTGACAGATTCCTACAGGGTAAACTGACGGATACCTACAGGGTAAACTGATGGATACCTACAGGGTAAACTGACCGATACCTACAGGGTAAACTGACGGATTCCTACAGGGTAAACTGACCGATACCTACAGGGTAAACTGACCGATACCTACAGGGTACACTGACGGATACCTACAGGGTAAACTGACCGATACCTACAGGGTAAACTGACCGATACCTACAGGGTAAACTGACGGATACCTACAGGGTAAACTGACGGATACCTACAGGGTAAACTGACGGATACCTACAGGGTAAACTGACGGATACCTACAGGGTAAACTGACGGATACCTACAGGGTAAACTGACGGATACCTACAGGGTAAACTGACGGATACCTACAGGGTAAACTGACCGATACCTACAGGGTAAACTGACCGATACCTACAGGGTAAACTGACCGATACCTACAGGGTAAACTGACGGATACCTACAGGGTAAACTGATGGATACCTACAGGGTAAACTGATGACTACCTACAGGGTAAACTGATGGATACCTACAGGGTAAACTGACGGATACCTACAGGGTAAACTGACCGATACCTTTACATAAAATAAGGTTGGTTCAAATAAGAGATAAAGGTTTTAATGGCAAAGTGACATTTTAATGTTATTCATAAAATAATCACATTTTAAGAGAGAAAAAAGCCTAGCCAGTTAGCATCGATGCTAACATAAAACCCCAAAACAACAGTCCTTTGATTATTATTATTTTTGCATGTTTGATATGATTCTATTCGAGCAAGAGGTTGTAACCAAAGCATGGTTGTCTTATTCTGAAATCCAGAGTAAAACTATAATAACAACAGCAATTATACTAGAATACTACACTGAGTGGACAAAACATTAGGAACACCTGCTCTTTCCATGACATAGACTGACCAGGTGAATCCAGGTGAAAACTATGATCCTTATTGATGTCCCTTGTTAAATATACTTCAATCAGTGTAGATGAAGGGCTGGAGACAGGTTAGAGAAGGACTTTTTAAGCCTTTGAGACAATTGAGACATGGATTGTGTATGTGTGCCATTCAGAGGGTGAATAGTCAAGACAAAATATTTAAGTGCCTTTGAACGGGGTATGGTAGTAGGTGCCAGGCGCACCAGTTTGTGTCAAGAACTGCAACGCTGCTGGGTTTTTCACCCTGAACAGTTTCCTGTGTGTATCAAGAATGGTCCACCACCCAAAGGACATCCAGCCAACTTGACACAACTGTGGGAAGCATTGGCGTCAACATGGGCCAGCATCCCTATTGAACGCTTTCGACACCTTGTTGAGATATTCCAAGATGCCACCATAAAGACACTCTCTTATCCTCCTGTGTAACACACTATACTACCCTCTCGTCCTCCTGTATAAAACACTATACTAGTCTCTCTTGTCCTCCTGTATAAAACACTATAATAGTCTATTATCCTCCTGTATAAAACACTATAATAGCCTCTTTTCCTCCTGTATAAAACACTATAATAGCCTCTTTCCCTCCTGTATAAGACACTATAATAGCCTCTTTCCCTCCTGTATAAGACACTATAATAGCCTCTTGTCCTCCTGTATAAGACACTATAATAGCCTCTTTTCCTCCTGTATAAAACACTATAATAGTCGAATATCCTCCTGTATAAAACACTATAATAGTATCTTGTCCTCCTGTATAAGACACTATAATAGCCTCTTGTCTTCCTGTATAAGACACTATATTAGTATATTGTCCTCCTGTATAAGACACTATAATAGCCTATTTTCCTCCTGTATAAGACACTATAATAGCCTCTTTTCCTCCTGTATAAGATACTATAATAGCCTATTTTCCTCCTGTATAAAACACTATAATAGTCTAATATCCTCCTGTATAAAACACTATAATAGCCTCTTGTCCTCCTGTATAAGACACTATAATAGCCTCTTTTCCTCCTGTATAAAACACTATAATAGTCTAATATCCTCCTGTATAAAACACTATAATAGTATCTTGTCCTCCTGTATAAAACACTATTATAGTATCTTGTCCTCCTGTATAAGACACTATAATAGCCTCTTTTCCTCCTGTATAAGACACTATAATAGCCTCTTTTCCTCCTGTATAAAACACTATAATAGTCTAATATCCTCCTGTATAAGACACTATAATAGCCTCTTGTCCTCCTGTATAAACCACTATAATAGTCTCTTGTCCTCCTGTATAAAACACCAAAATAAAAGAAAGAATGCTTCATACTCCACGATCTGGTTTTGATCCTCTATTTGACATTCCGGACCGAATTGCAGTCTGCTTAACAAAAGAACCACTTTGCAATGTCCGTCCAACATGTCTGTCCGTTTCATCAGAATATGTCATAATAATAACATTTCAGCCATCGTAGCTATATGTATAGTTCTCTGAGATATGTCTGTTGTATGTCTGTCATACAAAAAGTCCTGGATTATACAATATGTCACCTCAAGCTGACATACGTGTTCTACGAGGTACGTCTGGTTACGTCATATTAGTTCTATTATGTCTGTTGTATGTCTGTCATACAGAGGTCCGCGGTTTCCTGATGACGAGCTGCACGGGGCCTTCGCTGGCGGCCTTGATGATGTTCCAGGCGTCGTAATGCACGAGGCCCTGCAGCGAGCGTCCGTTGACCTCCAGTACCTCGTCCCCCACGTCCACCACCCTCGACAGCTCCGCAGCACCACCTAGAGGAGGTTGGGTTCATTATGATCAGACGTTACAATGTGTCATAAATGGTCATGACAAGTATTACAACGCATTATAACTGTATCGTAATGCATTAGAACTGTATCATAATGCATTATAACTGTATCATAATGCATTATAACTGTATCATAATGCATTAGAACTGTATCGTAATGCATTATAACTGTATCATAATGCATTATAACTGTATCATAATGCATTATAACTGTATCGTAGTGCATTATAACTGTATCGTAATGCATTATACCTGTATCGTAATGCATTAGAACTGTTGTATTGTGTGATACCTGCGTACTTAAATGTTGGATCTATGAAACCTTGCTGTAATAGATAGTGTAGGATTCTGAAAGCTCTCTTCCGCCATGGCATCTCTCCCCTACATGTAACCCAATCCAGCTGTCTACGCAGGCTCTCTCTCCTCTTCCCCTCCTCTCCCCTACATGTACCCCAATCCAGCTGTCTACGCAGGCTCTCTCTCCTCTCCTTTTCCCCTCCTCTCTCCTCTCCTCTTCCCCTCCTCTCCCCTACATGTAACCCAATCCAGCTGTCTACGCAGGCTCTCTCTCCTCTTCCCCTCCTCTCCCCTACATGTACCCCAATCCAGCTGTCTACGCAGGCTCTCTCTCCTCTTCCCCTCCTCTCCCTTACATGTACCCCAATCCAGCTGTCTACGCAGGCTCTCTCTCCTCTTCCCCTCCTCTCTCCTCTCCTCTTCCCCTCCTCTCCCCTACATGTACCCCAATCCAGCTGTCTACGCAGGCTCTCTCTCCTCTCCTCTTCCCCTCCTCTCCCTTACATGTACCCCCAATCCAGCTGTCTACGCAGGCTCTCTCTCCTCTTCCCCTCCTCTCCCCTACATGTACCCCAATCCAGCTGTCTACGCAGGCTCTCTCTCCTCTTCCCCTCCTCTCCCTTACATGTACCCCAATCCAGCTGTCTACGCAGGCTCTCTCTCCTCTCCTTTTCCCCTCCTCTCTCCTCTCCTCTTCCCCTCCTCTCCCCTACATGTACCCCAATCCAGCTGTCTACGCACGCTCTCTCTCCTCTCCTCTTCCCCTCCTCTCCCTTACATGTACCCCCAATCCAGCTGTCTACGCAGGCTCTCTCTCCTCTTCCCCTCCTCTCCCTTACATGTACCCCAATCCAGCTGTCTACGCAGGCTCTCTCTCCTCTCCTCTTCCCCTCCTCTCTCCTCTCCTCTTCCCCTCCTCTCCCCTACATGTACCCCAATCCAGCTGTCTACGCAGGCTCTCTCTCCTCTCCTCTTCCCCTCCTCTCTCCTCTCCTCTCCTCTTTTCTCTTCCCGTCACCCCTCTTCTCCTCATTGGAAAGTCTGTATTGGCAGACAAACTCACTGACCGTGTCTGTTTTGACTGCCATGCTGGGGAAATGCCCCCTCTGGTGGCCATAGGCTGACACTGACATGCCACCATACGAATAGAGACCAAGGTATTGTGTGTGTGTGTGTGTGTGTGTGTGTGTGTGTGTGTGTGTGTGTGTGTGTGTGTGTGTGTGTGTGTGTGTGTGTGTGTGTGTGTGTGTGTGTGTGTGTGTGTGTGTGTGTGTGTGTGTGTGTGTGTGTGTGTGTGTGTGTGTGTGTGTGTGTGTGTGTATACTTACGTTCCTGCGTGTGCGTGCCTTTGTCTGTGTGTGTGTGAATGTGTGTTGGCTGACCTTTGAAGACTCGTTTAACGTTGAGGGGTAGGTCTCCGTGTGCCGAGGCTTTGCCCCCCTCCAGACTGAAGCCCAGACCAGCTGACGTCTTCAGCAGCTCCACTCTCAGAGCCCCGTCAGGACCCACCTCCACCACTACCGGAACACACAGAGGAACAGTGAGCACCCAGTCCCGCAGGAATCATGTCAGCTCTATACAAATAGCGCTTTGGTTTTTAGGAACTGAAGTGCAGTTATGAAACAAAAACCTTTTCTGATAATGGTTAATGAGAACATAAGTTTTGGTTAACGTCTCTATCATACATGGTTATTGATACAGTATTATACAACGGGTGGGTCTAATGCTGAATGCTGATTGGTTAACATCTCTATCAAACAAAATGGCAGAGAAGTTCATTATTTTTCTGGTTGCAGGGCAACCGTCCTCTAAATCAAATCAAATCTAAGTTTATTTGTAACGTATATAGATTTGCGGATGTTATCTCAGGTGCAGTGTAATGCTTGTGTTTCTAGCTACAACTGTGCAGTAATACCTAGCAATACAAAACAATACATACATAATCCATAAAGTAAAAATAAAGAATTTAAGAAATATCAGAACAAGCAATGTCAGAGTTCAGAATACAGGGCATTCGGAAAGCATTCAGACCCCATGACTTTTCCACATTTTGTTACATCACAGCCTTATTCTAAAATGGATTTTAATTTTTTTTTTTTTTAAAGCTCAGCAATCTACAAACAATACCCCATAACGACAAAGTGAAAACATTTTTTTTTGTTTTGTTGCTGAGACACAAAATTGAGGTCAGGTGCATCCTGTCTCCATTGATTATCCTTGAGATGCTTCTACAACTTGATTGGAGTCCACCTGTGGTAAATTCAATTGGCTGGACATGATTTGGAAAGGCTCATGCCTGTCTATATAGGGTCCCACAGTTGACAGTACATGTCAGAGCAAAAACCAAAGGTCAATGAGGTCAAAGGAATTGTCCGTAGAGCTCCGAGACAGGATTGTGTCGAGACTCAGATCTGGGTAAGGGTACCAAAACATTTCTGCAGCATTGAAGGTCCCCAAGAACAAATTGGCCTCCATCATTCTTAAATGGGAGGAGTTTGGAACCACCAAGACTTTTCCTAGAGCTGGCCGTCTGGCCAAACAGAGTAATCGGGGAGAAGGGCCTTGGTCAGGGAGGTGACCAAGAACCCAATAGTCACTCTGACAGAGCTCTAGAGTTCATCTGTGGAGATGGGAGAACCTTCCAGAAGGACAACAATCTCTGCCGCACTCCACGAATCAGGCCTTTATGGTAGAGTTGCCAGACGGAAGCCACAAATCAGTAAAATAAACATGACAGCCCGCTTGGAGTTTGCCAAAAGGCACCTAAAGGACTCTCAGACCATGAGAAACAAGATTCTCTGGTCTGATGAAACCAAGTTGGAACTCTTTGGCTTGAATGCGAAGCGTCACGTCTGGAGGAAACCTGGCACCATCCCTACGGTGAAGCATGGTGATAGCAGCATCATGCTGTGGGGAGTTCTTCAGCGGTAGGGACTGGGAGACTAGTCAGGATCGAGAGAAAGATGAACAGAGCAGAGTACAGAGAGATCCAGAGCGCACAGGACCTCAGACTGGAGCAAAGGTTCAATTTCCAACAAGACAACGACCCTAAGCACACAGCCAAGACACCGCAGGAGTGGCTTCGGGACAAGTCTCTGAATGTCCTTGAATGGCCCAGCCAGAGACCGGACTTGAACCCAATCGAACATCTCTTGAGAGACCAGAAAATAGCTGTGCAGCGACGCTCCCCATCCAACCTGATAGTGTTTAAGAGAATCTGTAGAGAAGAATGGTAGAAACTCCCCAAATACAGGTGTGCCAAGCTTGTAGCGTTATACCCAAGAACACTCGAGGCTGCCGAAGGTGCTTCAAAAATGTTCTGAGTAAAGGGTCTGATTATTTTTCTATTTTTAATAAATTTGCTACAATTTCTACAAACCTGTTTTTGCTTTGTCATTATGGACTATTGTGCGTAGATTGATGAGGGGGAAAAAAAACAATTTAATACATTTTAGAATAAGGCTGTAATGTAACAAAATGTGGGTCTGAATGCTTTCTGAATGCATTGTATATAATGGTGTGTATGGACCATATGTGTAGTGTACAGCAGTAGTTACATAGGATGAGCCGTAACTAGAATACAGTATATACATATGAAGTGGGTAAAACAGTATGTAAACATTATGAAGGTGACCACTGTTAATGACTATGTACATAGGGCAGCAGGGAAGAGTACGGTGGTAGCCGGCTAGTAACAGTCACTAAGGTTCAGGGCAGGGTACGGGGTGGAGGCCGGCTAGTAACAGTCACTAAGGTTCAGGGCAGGGTACTGGGTGGTAGCCGGCTAGTAACAGTCACTAAGGTTCAGGGCAGGGTACTGGGGGAGGCTAGTAACAGTCACTAAGGTTCAGGGCAGGGTACTGGGGGAGGCTAGTAACAGTAACTAAGGTTCAGGGCAGGGTACTGGGTGGAGGCCGGCTAGTAACAGTCACTAGGTTCAGGGCAGGGTAATGGGTGGAGGCCGGCTAGCAACAGTCACTAAGGTTCAGGGCAGGGTACTGGAGGCCGGCTAGTAACAGTCACTAGGTTCAGGGCAGGGTAATGGGTGGAGGCCGGCTAGCAACAGTAACTAAGGTTCAGGGCAGGGTACTGGGTGGAGGCCGGCTAGTAACAGTCACTAGGTTCAGGGCAGGGTAATGGGTGGAGGCCGGCTAGCAACAGTCACTAAGGTTCAGGGCAGGGTACTGGGGGAGGCTAGTAACAGTCACTAAGGTTCAGGGCAGGGTACTGGGGAAGGCTAGTAACAGTCACTAAGGTTCAGGGCAGGGTACTGGGGGAGGCTAGTAACAGTAACTAAGGTTCAGGGCAGGGTACGGGGTGGAGGCCGGCTAGTAACAGTCACTAAGGTTCAGGGCAGGGTACTGGGTGGTAGCCGGCTAGTAACAGTCACTAAGGTTCAGGGCAGGGTACGGGGTGGAGGCCGGCTAGTAACAGTCACTAAGGTTCAGGGCAGGGTACTGGGTGGTAGCCGGCTAGTAACAGTCACTAAGGTTCAGGGCAGGGTACTGGGGGAGGCTAGTAACAGTCACTAAGGTTCAGGGCAGGGTACTGGGGGAGGCTAGTAACAGTAACTAAGGTTCAGGGCAGGGTACTGGGTGGAGGCCGGCTAGTAACAGTCACTAGGTTCAGGGCAGGGTAATGGGTGGAGGCCGGCTAGCAACAGTCACTAAGGTTCAGGGCAGGGTACTGGAGGCCGGCTAGTAACAGTCACTAGGTTCAGGGCAGGGTAATGGGTGGAGGCCGGCTAGCAACAGTAACTAAGGTTCAGGGCAGGGTACTGGGTGGAGGCCGGCTAGTAACAGTCACTAGGTTCAGGGCAGGGTAATGGGTGGAGGCCGGCTAGCAACAGTCACTAAGGTTCAGGGCAGGGTAATGGGGGAGGCTAGTAACAGTCACTAAGGTTCAGGGCAGGGTACTGGGGAAGGCTAGTAACAGTCACTAAGGTTCAGGGCAGGGTACTGGGGGAGGCTAGTAACAGTAACTAAGGTTCAGGGCAGGGTACTGGGTGGAGGCCGGCTAGTAACAGTCACTAGGTTCAGGGCAGGGTACTGGGTGGAGGCCGGCTAGCAACAGTCACTAAGGTTCAGGGCAGGGTACTGGGTGGAGGCCGGCTAGTAACAGTCACTAGGTTCAGGGCAGGGTACTGGGTGGAGGCCGGCTAGCAACAGTCACTAAGGTTCAGGGTAGGGTACTGGGTGGAGGCCAGCTAGTAACAGTCACTAAGGTTCAGGGCAGGGTACTGGGGGAGGCTAGTAACAGTAACTAAGGTTCAGGGCAGGGTACTGGGTGGAGGCCGGCTAGTAACAGTCACCAAGGTTCAGGGCAGGGCACTGTGGGAGACTAGTAACAGTAACTAAGGTTCAGGACAGGGTACTGGGTGGAGGCCGGCTAGCGACAGTCACTAAGGTTCAGGACAGGGTACTGGGTGGAGGCCAGCTAGTAACAGTCACCAAGGTTCAGGGCAGGGTACTGTGGGAGACTAGTAACAGTCACTAAGGTTCAGGACAGGGTACTGGGTGGAGGCCAGCTAGTAACAGTCACCAAGGTTCAGGGCAGGGTACTGTGGGAGACTAGTAACAGTCACTAAGGTTCAGGGCAGGGTACTGGGTGGAGGCCGGCTAGTGGTGACTATTTAACAGTCTGATGGCCTGGAGATAGAAGCTGTTTCTCAGTCTCTCGGTCCCAGCTCTAATGCACCTGTACTACCCCCTCCTTATAGATGGTAGCGGGGGTGAACAGGCCGCGGCTCGGGGGGTGGGGCTGAGGTCCGTGACGATCTTCTTGTCCTTCCTGTGACACTTGGGTGTGCTGTAGAGGTCCTGGAGGGAAGGCAGTGTTCCCACGAGTGATGACCGCACACCCTCTGGAGAACCCTGCAGTTTGCGGTGCTGTAATTGCCGTACCAGGCGGTGATACAGTCCGACAGGATGCTCTCAATGGTGCATCTGTTGACGTTTGTGATGGTCTTAGGGGCAAAGCCTAATTTCTTCATTCTCCTGAGGTTGAAGAGGTGCTGTTCCACACTGTCTGTGTGAAGGGACCATTTCAGGTCATCAGTGATGTGCATGCCGAGGAACTTGAAGCTTTTGACCACGTCGATGATTATGTAGTCCACGATCAGCTACTTCGTTTTGCTGACGTTGAAGAAGTTATTTTCCTGTCACCACTCCGCCATGGCTCTAACCTTCTCCCTGTGTCGTCAGCAAACTTGATGATTGAGTTGGAAGCGTGCATGGCCAAGCAGTCATGGGTGAACAGGGAGTACAGGAGGCGGCTGAGCACCCAGCCCTGTGGGGCACACATGTTGAGGTATTGTCTCCAACAGAAACAGCTACCAGTAGCTCGCAGCCCACCTATAGTCATGCCTACTCCCGTTCCCTCTCTCCGCCGCTTGACGTCGCCGGTCTAATAACCACCGTTCCTGGCAACCATCATTACACACACCTGGCAACCATCATTACGCACACCTGGCAACCATCATTACGCACACCTGGCAACCATCATTACGCACACCTGGCAACCCTCATTACGCCCACCTGGCAACCCTCATTACGCACACCTGGCAACCATCATTACGCACACCTGGCAACCCTCATTACGCACACCTGGCAACCCTCATTATGCACACCTGGCAACCCTCATTATGCACACCTGGCAACCCTCATTATGCACACCTGGCAACCCTCATTATGCACACCTGGACTTCATCATTACCCTGATTACTTCCTCTTTTATTTATTTGTATTTTATTCCGTAGCCTCAGTCTTCAGGCAGTATTGGTTTTGGTCACGTTCAATACGCTACTCCTGTTTTGTTCATCTACTTATTCTCATTACTAAAACTCACCTTCTACACCTGCTTCCTGACTCCGAGCGTATACGTCACACCTATGAGTAGCTCGCCAAGCAATTCTGAAAGCACATGCATTTTTGTATGCGTTCCATCGCAAACTGTCATAAACAAAGATCCCAGCTACTATCCAATCAAAGACACATTATCCCACGCCTGGTTAGCCACTATTGGCTTAATAAGCCAAATGTAACATATCTGCCATTTAATATTCAGCGATATTGCCCGTCTGTCTGTCTGTTTGGTGCGCACGTTTGTCTATCACTCCTTATGTAACCAGTTAGCGATGCTATCACTCCGTATGTAACCAGTTAGCGATGCTATCACTCCGTATGTAACCAGTTAGCGATGCTATCACTCCGTATGTAACCAGTTAGCGATGCTATCACTCCTTATGTAACCAGTTAGCGATGCTATCACTCCTTATGTAACCAGTTAGCGATGCTAGTAATGATAACTGTCTTTGTGGGTAGACTCGCCCCCCCCCCAAAAAAAAAACCTTTTCAATGAAATGTTAACTGCAAAGCAGGTTTAGCTAACAGAAAGATATCATGATTAATGTAAATGTAATTATTTGTATGTGATGTTGGTAATGTAATTGGGTGTCAGTTGTTTAGTGAACGCTACCATGACGTGCTGTAGCGGTAGGCCTGACAGAAACATTACTAGACCTCTTCTCTCTTTCTAAATACGCTATTAAACCTAAACGTGTTTTTTTTTAAGACTTAAAAATTGGTCTTATGATGTGATTAAAGCATATTGCATGGACTTAGAACAACCATACTGAGAGTAAACAAGTCCTACTAGATCTAAAACCAGGAAAAATAAAACAGACAAAACAGTATTCTGGAAAATATACATTTATGAGCAACCCTTATTAAGAGTCATTTATTAACCATTATTTTAACCGTTATATTGACAGAAAAACACATCTCTTGTACACCAAGGACTCAGGGAGGAGTTGCAGGGTATAGGAGAAGAATGTGCCTATTTGAAAGCTACAAAACAAAAATGTGTAGATCACTCTGGCTTTGCAGTATGTTAATGTTTCCTATCCTGTACCTCCCAGTCCCATAACAGATCTAGTTGTCTCAGGCCTGTTCTCTCTGCACCCCAGGGAGTAGCTTCTTCCGGTGTGGTGGGACAGGTCATGTTGTCTCGGGGACATCTGTCCTTCACTGTCCTTCCCCCTGCGAAGGACCACCAGGGCCTGACTGCACAGTCTAGCCTGGTGGAGACAGGACACGGCTTCTACGTGGGACATCCCCTCCAAGCTGCTGCCGTTGATGGACAGGACACTGTCCCCCCGCTGAATGGTACCTTCCAGGCCGGCCACGCCTTTAGAGAACACCCGGTGGACCTGCCCCAAACAGAGGTAAGTGGGAGAGTTAAGAAGTGAAATTGAATCCCAAATCAACTCCTAGCCCCTACACACTAGGCACTCCAATCTATCTCAATGGATTGGTGGTGAGTGAGTGAGTAATGAATTGTTCAACATTGAATAGAGACAAAAACATTTGTTTACTCTAGGTTTCTCATTACTTACTCCATATCTTTATATATATATATAATATATGTATATATTTATAACTGTACTACTGTTATACTACTGTTATACTACTGTTATACCACTGTAATACTACTGTTATACTACTGTTATACTGCTGTTATACTACTGTTATACTACTGTTATACTACTGTTATACTACTGTAATACTACTGTAATACTACTGGTATACTGCTGTTATACTACTGTTATACTACTGTTATACTACTGTTATACTACTGTAATACTACTGTTATACTACTGTAATACTACTGTAATACTACTGTAATACTACTGGTATACTGCTGTTATACTACTGTTATACTACTGTTATACTACTGTAATACTACTGTACTACTACTGGTATACTGCTGTTATACTACTGTTATACTACTGTTATACTAATGTGATACTGCTGTGATACTACTGTTATACTACTGTAATACTACTGTAATACTACTGTACTTACAGTTATGGACTTCTGCTCAAGGTCCATTCCACCAGCGATACTGAAACCAAGTCCGGATCCCTCTTCTTTAGAGAAGACTACGAAGTGGGTATCATCTTTATCCTAGGTGAGGGGGGGGGGGGGGGGGGACAGAAACAACACACACAACGTGAATCTTTCAAGACAAGGATGAAAATACTTCAACAATGTCTCAGACATTATATCCCTGACACTCCTTTCCTCTAGCCTGGTGCTGTCATAACAACTCATATTTTATATATTTATTTCACCTTTATTTAACCAGGTAGGCTAGTTGAGAACAAGTTCTCATTTACAACTGCGACCTGGCCAAGATAAAGCAAAGCAGTTCGACACATATAACAACACATGGAGTAAAACAAACATACAGTCAATAATACAGTGTGAGCAAATGAGGTGAGATAAGGGAGGTGAAGGCAAAAAAGGCCATGGTGGCGAAGTAAATACAATATAGCAGGTAAAAGACTGGAATGGTAGATTTGCAGTGGAAGAATGTGCATAGTAGAAATAGAAATAATGGGATGCAAAGGAGCACAGTAGGGGAAGAGGTAGTTGTTTGGGCTAAATTATAGATGGGCTATGTACAGGTGCAGTGATCTGTAAGCTGCTCTGACAGCTGGTGCTTAAAGCTAGTGAGGGAGAAAAGTGTTTCCAGTTTCAGAGATTTTTGTAGTTCGTTCCAGTCATTGGCAGCAAAGAACTGGAAGGAGAGGCGGCCAAAGGAGGAATTGGCTTTGGGGGTGACCAGTGAGATATACCTGCTGGAGCGCGTGCTACAGGTGGGTGCTGCTATGGTGACCAGCGAGCTGAGATAAGGGGGGACTTTACCTAGCAGGGTCTTGTAGATGACCTGGAGCCAGTGGGTTTGGCGACGAATATGAAGCGAGGGCCAGCCAACGAGAGCATACAGGTCGCAGTGGTGGGTAGTATATGGGGCTTTGGTGACAAAACGGATGGCACTGATAGACTGCATCCAATTTGTGAGTAGGGTATTAGAGGCTATTTTGTAAATGACATCGCCGAAGTCGAGGATCGGTAGGATGGTCAGTTTTACGAGGGTATGTTTGGCAGCATGAGTGAAGGATGCTTTGTTGCGAAATAGGAAGCTTTTCTAGATTTAACTTTGGATTGGAGATGTTTGATGTGAGTCTGGAAGGAGAGTTTACAGTCTAGCCAGACACCTAGGTATTTGTAGTTGTCCACATATTCTAAGTCAGAACCGTCCAGAGTAGTGATGCTGGACGGGCGGGCAGATGCAGGCAGCGATCGGTTGAAGAGCATGCATTTAGTTTTACTTGTATTTAAGAGCAGTTGGAGGCCACGGAATGAGAGTTGTATGGCATTGAAGCTCGGTCTGGAGGTTTGTTAACACAGTGTCCAAAGAAGGGCCAGAAGTATACAGAATGGTGTCGTCTGCGTAGAGGTGGATCAGAGACTCACCAGCAGCAAGAGCAACATCATTAATGTATACAGAGAAGTGAGTCGGCCCAAGAATTGAACCCTGTGGCACCCCCATAGAGACTGCCAGAGGCCCGGACAACAGGCCCTCCGATTTAACACACTGAACTCTATCAGAGAAATAGTTGGTGAACCAGGCGAGGCAATCATTTGAGAAACCAAGGCTATCGAGTCTGCCGATGAGGATGTGGTGATTGACAGAGTCGAAAGCCTTGGCCAGGTCAATGAATACGGCTGCACAGTATTGTTTCTTATCGATTGCGGTTAAGATATCGTTTAGGACCTTGAGCGTGGCTGAGGTGCACCCATGACCAGCTCTGAAACCAGATTGCATAGCGGAGAAGGTGCGGTGAGATTC
The DNA here is from genome assembly GCF_045679555.1 of Salvelinus alpinus. Taxonomy (NCBI): domain Eukaryota; kingdom Metazoa; phylum Chordata; class Actinopteri; order Salmoniformes; family Salmonidae; genus Salvelinus; species Salvelinus alpinus. The sequence continues at coordinate 3,156,502 of NC_092104.1, read as the reverse complement.
GAAATGGTCGGTTATCTGTTTGTTGACTTGGCTTTCGAAGACCTTAGAAAGGCAGGGTAGGATAGATATAGGTCTGTAGCAGTTTGGGTCAAGAGTGTCCCCCCCTTTGAAGAGGGGGATGACCGCAGCTGCTTTCCAATCTTTGGGAATCTCAGGCGACACGAAAGAGAGGTTGAACAGGCTAGTAATAGGGGTTGCAACAATTTCGGCAGGTAATTTTAGAAAGAAAGGGTCCAGATTGTCTAGCCCGGTTGAGCCATCCTTTATTATCTAAACTCATCCCCTGTTAACCCTGAACTACCGGATCCCCTGAACTACCTGATCCCCTGAACTACCGGATCCCCTGAACTACCGGATCCCCTGAACTACCGGATCCCCTGAACTACCTGATCCCCTGAACTACCGGATCCCCTGAACCACCGGATCCCCTGAACTACCTGATCCCCTGAACTACCGGATCCCCTGAACTACCGGATCCCCTGAACTACCGGATCCCCTGAACTACCGGATCCCCTGAACTACCTGCTCCCTTGTTTACCCTGAACTACCTAATAAATGGACCTGAGAACTGAGAGATCCTGGTGTTCTTAGACACTCCACTGAGAAGCACTCCATCCCACACCAGCAACCCTCCAATATGTTTCACTAATGGAGCCAACAGATGCAGCTACAGACAGAGGTCTCTGGTTACCTCAGAGAGAGACTTGGCTTCCTTCAGCAGGGCCAACATGTGTTTGTGTGTGTGTGTGTGTTAGTGCTGAGAGATAAAAATAAATACAATTTTGGGGGGGGATTCTTTTTTTTCAATATCCAATTGGTAGTTAGTCTTGTCCCATCGCTGCAACTCCCGTACGGACTCAGGAGAGGCGAAGGTCGAGAGCCGTGCATCCTCCGAAACACAATCCAGCCAAGCCACACCGCTTCTTGACACAAGGCCTGCTTAACCCGGAAGCCATCCGCACCAATGTGTCGGAGGAAACACTGTACACCTAGTCCGGCCCACCACAGGAGTCGCTAGTGCGCGATGGGACAGGAACATCCCTGCCGACCAAACCCTCCCTTAACCCGGACAACTCAGGCCAAATGTTGCACTGCTCCATGGGTCTCCCTGTCGCGGCCAGCTGCGACAGAGCCTGGACTCAAACAAGGATCTCTAGTGACACAGCTAGCACTGTGATGCAATGTCTTAGACCACTGGGCAACTCGGGAGGCCAGGGGGATTATTAACAACTAATTCCATTTAGTTCCGTTTTTTGGTGAGTTCTAGAGAGAAATCAAATCATACACAATAGAAATTAGGTCATAGAGGTTTTCATTAGGCAAATACTCAACCTAGTTCAGCGCAGAAAACGTGGTAATTAACTACAATGAGCATAATCCATTGCACGTGTTCATTAACGGCCCAGGACAGAAGCGGATACACACAGACCACATGAGAGAGGAATCAACACAACACAAGAGAGGGATAGAGACAGTTGATGAGGTAGCTACTAAAACGATTTGGTCAGACAGCTCTGCAGCATAGCTAGTAGCCTAGCTAAATAGGATCAATCAATGGGGAGCACAGACATAACATTACATGGTTGTCTGGCTGGCTGGCTGCTACTGCCTCAGCAGAGATGACATGATGACTTTAAGGAATGAAATAATGAAGTAATATACCCAACTGAAATATTTTATTAAAGTAATATATCAATAAATGATTGACACGCCCCCCACAGAAATCGGCCTTCCGCATCTGCAGTGGAAGGTAGCAGAGCTACAGCAGTGTTTGTCAGGCCAGGGGACATTCCAAAAATCTGTCTTTTCATGACAACGTTTAGCTCTAAGTGTCACGGGACTTGTCTGAAGGTAACCCAGTACCGGGCTGAAAAATTTATGGGGCATTTCCACAACAAAGGTATAGGGCTAATTCCACTGTAAATGTATTTACAATTTGTTTCGCTTTCTTATATCTCTCAGATATAGGACAGACACTTCAAAACCTACCTACTTTTGATATATTTTGGGACTGTCTGTTATTTTGGGACTGTCTGTTATTTTGGGACTGTCTGTTATTTTGGGACTGCCAAATTCAAATGATAAAAAATGTAAATATATTATATATACAGGTGTCCTAAAATTCTAAATAAAATATCAAAATAATCCTTGGTATGACCATCTTAATAAAACAATTCCACATGACCATCTTAAAACAATTCCGTATGTTAGCTTAGTAGAATCCCAGCCCCGGCCCCTTAGACCGTAGGCGGTTAATAAGTGGATAAGCTGTACAGTAATGGGCAGTCACTACCTTATTAATGAAGTGTGGTGAGCAGTTGAATCAAAGAGAGAGAAAAGACAATAGTTCAACAGTTTTGAACAAATACCTCCTGCCACACTGGGAAGCACAGAGCAACACTTTAAGGGGCATTGCACTAATAATGGCGCTGACTAGGGAAACGTATCCGCTGTTCTTAGTGCCAGTCTGCACATTCAAAAGGGAAACTTCAATATGGAGTGTGTGCAAAACGGAGTGCATGACTGAGTGCATGACTGAGTGTATGGCTGACTTTATGGATGACTTTATGGCTGAGTGTATGGCTGACTTTATGGCTGACTTTATGGATGACTTTATGGCTGAGTGTATGGCTGACTTTATGGCTGACTTTATGGCTGAGTGTATGGCTGACTTTATGGCTGACTTTATGGCTGACTTTATGGCTGAGTGTATGGCTGACTTTATGGCTGAGTGTATGACTGAGTGTATGGCTGAGTGTATGGCTGAGTGTATGACTGAGTGTATGGCTGACTTTATGGCTGACTTTATGGCTGAGTGTATGGCTGACTTTGTGGCTGACTTTATGGATAACTTTATGGCTGAGTGTATGGCTGAGTGTATGGCTGACTTTGTGGCTGACTTTATGAATAACTTTATGGCTGAGTGTATGGCTGAGTGTATGGCTGACTTTATGGCTGACTTTATGGCTGAGTGTATGGCTGACTTTATGGCTGACTTTATGGCTGAGTGTATGACTGAGTGTATGGCTGAGTGTATGGCTGAGAACAAATCATTAGACAAAGTTGTGTGTGTGTTGGTGTGTGTGTCACCGGTTACCTCAGAGAGAGCCTTGGCCTCCTGTAGCAGTGCCAACACGTCTGTCTTGGAGGTCACGGAGGCCAGGACCGCCTGCAGCTTACTCTGCTCCACCGGAGAGCCAGCCAGCACTGTCAAACTGCAGAGGAAACAGAACATTCCAATATGGGCTGTGACTTACTGCTTTACTCGTGTGTGTGTGTGTGTGTGTGTGTGTGTGTGTGTGTGTGTGTGTGTGTGTGTGTGTGTGTGTGTGTGTGTGTGTGTGTGTGTGTGTGTGTGTGTGTGTGTGTGTGTGTGTGTGTGTGTGTGTGTGTGTGTGTGTGTGTGTGTGTGTGTGTGTGTGTGTGTGTGTGTGTGAGTGTCTGTCTCTGTGTGTGAGTGTGCGTGTGTCTCTGTTTGTCTGTCTGTCTACAACCTTGGTAGGATTTACGTATTGTATATTTGAATCCTATTGTAGAAATAGTATAGACAGGGTTGGTGTTCTCACTTACCTGATGGACCAGTTCTGATTATCTGTCTGCTGCCAGTTGGTTTTCCTCTGGATGGGGTCCAGGCTGGCCCCAGCGTCCGCCAAGCTGGCCCTGGTCGGGTGCACCTCGGTGGGGTTAGCAGGCGGGGAACAGCCCCCTGTCTGGTTCTGAACGACCTCTGTGGGCCTGGCTTGGTGTATCTCCAGCTCCGTCTTAATGGTGGCGTTGGTCCCTGGGTCGCTGGAGAAGTCATCGGTGCAGAGTTTGTCCAGGTCGGGCATACTAAGGGCCCTGAGCTCCCTCAGTCTGGACCGGGACAGGTTGGCATGGCCTCGGGCCTGGCGACTCCGCATCACCGGGGGCGTCTGAGGGGTTAGGGTTACAACTCCTGGGGAGATTCTGGGACTTTCTCCATCTGCAAGTTTGTCCTGGGTTTGTCCGAGGGGAGCTTCGCTAGTGCTGCAGCTTTGCGTCAACAGGTCAAAGTTTGTGAGGGTCAGGCTCGACGGTGACTTGCGAAGCTGAGGCGACATTGGGGTCAAGGGGGTTAACGCGTTGAAGTTGTCGATGCACGTACTGAAGCTCCTTCGTAGCGAGCGACAGTCTATGGAGCTCACCGATCCAGACATGTAGCCAGACAGTCTCCGGTTGAGAGGCGGCTTCAACGTTGCCGTCAGAGCATAGGACTGAGCGAAGGACTGGATCTCGATACATTTGAGCGCTGGCTTGTCGAAGCTGGCCAGGTTCTCAAAGGACTTGATTCTCTGGCGGACAGAGAAGGAGTTTGGTTCCCCTGAGACGCTGTTGTCTGTGGAGAAACTACGACGCTCCATCGCCTTCAGTTTGGACTTGTTGGCTTTGAGGATCTCAGTTTCATCCGTCTCTGTTATACTACAGTTCGTGTGAGAGATGCCTATGGGACCATTGCTCATAGGCAAAGGAACCCCATCTACGGATTCTTGGACTATTGAGTTCACTGCTGTTTCACTGGTAGTGTTGTTGACCTTTTCAAGATTACACACCGAGCCAGGGGTTGCAGGGGTTCCTGGCCATAGACTAGTCTCTACTGGATTTCCATTGACCTGATCCTTGTGTTGAGTAATATTTGTGGTATGAGTAATTGAGTAATCCTTTGAATTCACAACTTCCTTTGGTGCCAGAACTGGTGTAGGCGAGGAGGAGGGAGAAAGAGTAGAGGATGAGAGTCGCACCTCGATGAAGGTCCTCTGGGTAGTTGGGACTGGCTCTGGTCGTTCTTTTGACTTGGCCACCGCCAAAATCCCTTGCTCCACCTCTTTGTGTAGACGTTGCTCCTCTACCTTCATCTTGGTAGCTGATTGTGATTGGCTGATTGGTTCTGGCGTAGTAGTGGTTGTGGGGTTGTCCTGGCCTCCCTCTGTTCCGGGCGTGGCAGGGCTACTACTACTGCTGCTCCGGTCTTGCTGTTTACTCTTTAGGCTGCTGGTTACGGCTGCCTTCCTGGTAAGCAGAGGGGAATCCACGTTCCTGGTTTGCAGGGGGGAGCCCACCTTCTTGGCTTGCAGTTTGGGGGACTGGAGAGGAGAAGTGTTGTTGGCTTTCCTCAGAACCGACGGACTTTCTGCTTTGGCTGGTTTTGGGGAAAGCTGCTCCTGGGGTTTGGTTTTACTCTTGATGTTGAGCCCCTTCATTTTGGGTGCAGTGCTGCTGGTCTTCTGGACTTTGTCACTGACTCTGAGCCTGCTGCTACTGCTGGATAGAGGACTGTCTGTTGAAGTGTTGTTGACTGATTTGGGACCGGACGTCCTGAGAGAGGGACTAGTAGGGTTATTCTGGACCAACCTGAGGTCCAGGGATGTTATGGGAACTTTCTCTCTCTCCCTGTCTCTTGTTGTTAGCGATATTGACGAGGGAACTTTCTCTCTCTCACTGTCTCTTGTTGTTAGCGATATTGACGAGGGAACTTTCTCTCTCTCCCTGTCTCTTGTTGTTAGCGATATTGACGAGGGAACTTTCTCTCTCTCACTGTCTCTTGTTGTTAGCGATGTTGACGAGGGAACTTTCTCTCTCTCACTGTCTCTTGTTGTTAGCGAAATTGATGAGGGAACTTTCTCTCTCTCACTGTCTCTTGTTGTTAACGATGTTGATGAGGGAACTTTCTCTCTCTCCCTGTCTCTTGTTGTTAGCGATGTTGACGAGGGAACTTTCTCTCTCTCCCTGTCTCTTGTTGTTAGCGATGTTGACGAGGGAACTTTCTCTCTCTCCCTGTCTCTTGTTGTTAGCGATGTTGACGAGGGAACTTTCTCTCTCTCCCTGTCTCTTGTTGTTAGCGATGTTGACGAGGGAACTTCCTCTCTCTCCTTGTCTCTTGTTGTTAGCGATGTTGATGAGGGAACTTTCTCTCTCTCCCTGTCTCTTGTTGTTAGCGATGTTGACGAGGGAACTTTCTCTCTCTCCCTGTCTCTTGTTGTTAGCGATGTTGACGAGGGAACTTTCTCTCTCTCCCTGTCTCTTGTTGTTAGCGATATTGATGAGGGAACTTTCTCTCTCTCACTGTCTCTTGTTGTTAGCGATATTGACGAGGGAACTTTCTCTCTCTCACTGTCTCTTGTTGTTAGCGATATTGACGAGGGAACTTTCTCTCTCTCACTGTCTCTTGTTGTTAGCGATGTTGACGAGGGAACTTTCTCTCTGTCACTGTCTCTTGTTGTTAGTGATGTTGATGAGGCAACTTTCTCACTGTCTCTTGTTGTTAGCGATGTTGACGAGGGAACTTTCTCCCTGTCTCTTGTTGTTAGCGATGTTGATGAGGGAACTTTCTCACTGTACCTTGTTGTTAGCGATGTTGACGATGGTTTAGATGCGCCTGACCAGACATTGCTATAGTTGGAGGGAATTGCCTCCCCTACCGTTGAGTGGGATGATGACGATTGTGGGTTAGATAGTTTCCCTAAAGCCGCAGCCGGTGAAACGTTTGTACGGAGTCGGGCTGACCTCTCCTGACTCTGTCGCGCGATGTTGCGGCTAGCTGCTGCAATGTGGGTACTACAGACGCTTAACGAAGGAGAATGGCTTGGTTTGATTGGATGTGTTATAACAGTGTCACAAACCCTGTTGACACCACATTCTGAAGGCCCTGCAGGGCTCGTAGTGGCCACAGAATCTGTGTCGTTGGAAGACTGGCGGGGCATTACTTGACAGGGGGAACCTTTGGCCTCCACAGCCAGACAGGCACCTGAGGATTGAGAGCCAGAGGCAGGCAGACCCTGAGACAGTGAGGGGAATGGTTTGTGATCGGGGTTGGATTGGGTTGTTACAACAGAGCAGTCTTCGTTTTGCTGGGAGGCCGCTGAAGCAGTAGTGACAGCGGAGGAGGAGGAAGCAGCAGAGTCTAGTGCTACATCAAAGGGCCCAGTCTCCTTTGTACTGTGGCTGCCGTCAGAGCCAGAGATAGAGATAGGGAGCTGTGGAGACAATGGCCCATCTGTTAGGTGAGTCAGCGCTGCCTGACCCAGAGTGCTGGGCCGCTGGGCCTCACTGTAACACATCTCCACTTCCTCCTCATCAGAATCCGTGTCCTGGGGCTCAGGGCCGACACCGCGGCTCGCCGGCTCGCCACGGCTGTTGTCGGTGGCAGTGTCTTCGCTCTCCGAATCACTGTCGCCGACCATGTTGTACATGTTGCAGTTCGAATCGGCAGCAGAGGCACCGGGGGGTCTCCCCACCCTGTCTGTGAGATTACTGCTAAAGTTTCTGGAGTAATTGTTCAAGAATGTTTTACCCGCAGGCATGAGGCAGCATTTCTTTCCAGAGTCCAAGACAGAGAAATCCAACTGACTGGGCAATGTTGGAGGAGTCTGAACTGTGCTTTTCTCCTTCTCTGGCAGGGCCTTGCTGTCTACAGCTGACTTACAGGTCATAGTCTCAGTACGTTGTGCTTCTGAAGGGGCTTTGAGGGTATTGGAAGAGAGGGCGCTCTTTACATCGGAGGAGCTTAGTCTGGTCATGACGTCATCAATGACGGTGACCGGTATATCATTGCTGTGGTTGTGGTTGATTGGGGTTTTGGGTTTGGGATTGTGATTGGTCAGTGAGGAGGAGGAGGGACTTCCTGGATTTGGAGCCCCCCCATTGGCTTCCTGGGGAAGTCTGGAGGGTCCCATGACATCACAACTCCCCGATGACATCATGAGGCTGGACAGGCGATCTACAGCTGTATGAGGAGAGATGAATTAATTACTTCAGAGGCAGTCAAGTTTTAGTTGTGTGACACTTAATGTTAAATTGCTCTTGTACCTACACTGTATACCTACAGTGTAGTAGACCTAACACTGTAATTCCTACATAAATAACATGGAGAACATTATTCTAGTAATTACATTTTACTAAAGTGCAATTTAACAACATGTTAAAACAAAAACACATATTTTGAAATCAACTCTTCACATAAAATAACAGGTAGTATTCTCATTCTGTCCAGAATGTACGTTCATTCTTCAACTGAATGAGACATTTATTTCAGCAACCTTGTGTAATCAAGCCACTTTAAACCAGATATGAGAGAGTTGAGAAATGAGCAATGGGACGTCAGTATTTAATGGCGTATTCATTAATACTAATCACGTGACCGAATGCACCAATAACGTCAGACATACCAGGAAGTAAGTTGACGTACTGTATCTGTTTTACAAATCAACATTCCTGTGACGCCAGCGCATTTCCACTGACCTGGATTCCCAATATCTAAAAAGGCTTTGGAAAAGCTCTCGGATCAAATGACAAATTCCTCAAATCTGATGTGGAAAAAGAAAGCTTTTGTGGATCGAACCAGCAGCCCCTTGCAGGTCTGTTGTAGCCTGGTTAAACCAGACTGAAAGCTGTGCTCACCATGGTTTCACAGAGCATCAATTTGGAATGCCAGGCTTGGTCTGTTGTGCATTAAGTAAAAAAATGATGAATGCAATGGATGACAAATACACTGTTATTGTATAGCGTCATGCTTTACACAGAAGAGGGTGGTTTGATCTCCACACTTCCCACACAGAGACAGGCAGACAATGACACACAGGCAGACAGACAGAATATTAGGCACACACAGTTAGGCTACTCTTCTTCTTCAGATTAGGTTAGTTGTTGTTGTTGTTGTTGTTGTTGTGAGTGCCGAGGCAGCCGCCTCGAAAGCGGTGTGATTCCAGAAAGACAGTGACCAATAAGCAACTCACAGAAATCACACAAACGTTCCAAAATAACAACAAACAAACAAAAAGCTATGCGAAATCTAATGTCAGCTAATGCTAGCTAATAAAGGCATGTGGCAACGGGGGGACTTCTACGAACTTCTACGGATCTAAAATTCCGGTAACTTTCCTAATAATTCCCTGATTTCCCAGAAATTCTGGTTGGAAGATTCCCGGAATCTGTAGGGAATAAGCAGGGAATCCAGAATCTTCAAACCAGGATTTCTGGGAATTTTGGGAAAGTTAGTGGAATTTTGCAACCCTTGGTCAACTACTGGTCAACTACGGGTCAACTACTGGTCAACTACTGGTCAACTACTGGTCACTACTGGTCAGCTACTGAGGTAAATAAATGGATAGTCACCATGGATACAAAGCCAGCAGCGTGCTGTTCCCTTTGGGGTGCAGGGTTAGGGTACTGCCAGCAGAGGGCAGACAGCGGAGGTCCTATGTCTTAGGGAAGGCAGCATTAGGGAGGATGGAAGCGGTGACAGGTAGACAAGAGTGTGCTCTTAGTGACTAGTGAGTGGCGTAGTCAAGGATCGAATACTTCAAAAGGGATAGTTTGGTCAAGTTTCAGCTTATTTTTTCGAACTATGGTTTTTATCATTCAAGTGATCTCTCCTTTTAATTAAATGTGCTTCCTTTTATTCCTCCCTTCCCTGGTCTTGATGTCGATCTGATATTGATTGGACAGGTGAGAGCTGTGTGACGGTGACAACCTTGCTTACATCCCATCAATTTGTGTAATATCAATGATTCCTTCAAGGAAGAAGAAAGGCCAGAAGGTTATATTGTACGTTTTACTCCAACACCACAGGTGATGTGGAGAGTCTCTGATCCCTCCAGGTGACCTCCTGTTATGAGTGACAGTTGTTGTTAAAAAAAAAACGATTTGTTATGTTATTTTAGTTAGTATTCAGGTGGAAACAGTCCAAGAGCCCTGGTTGTTATAATGCTGTCATAGGGATGACATAACATGATATTACACATTATGACCACTGTCAGAATACCGACTGGCATTAAAACCACTTCATGCTATCTGGGGTTAAGTCACTATTTGTTATGTTTCGAGCTTTAGTGTAATGTAAGTTATAAAGAAACTGAACAAGGCGGTTGTGATAAGCTGTTATGGCACGTTTTAATAACACAGATGTGTGTTGTTATGTGATGTATGTTATGTGATGTATGTTATGTGATGTATGTTATGTGATGTATGTTATGTGATGTGTGACAGTCTTATGAAGGCGTAACGTCAAATCACAGGTCTGCAGGAATGACGCATGGCATAGACTCACCTGACATGGGCCTCCTGACCTCCAGCGTGAGCGTCACAGGAAGGTTGTGCATGAGCTCACAGATGTCGTGATAGGACGAGGAGCACATGGGTGTGTCCCCGATCGACACGATCTCGTCCCCCACACACATCCTGCCCCGGGATTCCTGCAACCAGGTCATAAAGGGTGACAGCTCAAAAGGTACAGTGTATGAGGTCATAAAAAGGGGACGGTGTAGAGATCAAGCAAAGCAACGTTTTGTAAAGAAGGATGACGACATTAGGGCAAGGAACAGGAGGCCAGCTAAATAGTTTTATTGAGGACGTACGATTGTATAATGGCTGATTTTATCAGTGTAATGCAGTTAGATACATATTGTCTGGCTGATTGTATCAGTGTAATGCAGTTAGATACATATTGTCTGGCTGATTGTATCAGTGTACTGCAGTTAGATACATATTGTCTGGCTGATTGTATCTGTGTAATGCAGTTAGATACATATTGTCTGGCTGATTGTATCTGTGTAATGCAGTTAGATACATATTGTCTGGCTGATTGTATCTGTGTAATGCAGTTAGATACATATTGTCTGGCTGATTGTATCTGTGTAATGCAGTTAGATACATATTGTCTGGCTGATTGTATCTGTGTAATGCAGTTAGATACATATTGTCTGGCTGATTGTATCAGTGTACTGCAGTTAGATACATATTGTCTGGCTGATTGTATCTGTGTAATGCAGTTAGATACATATTGTCTGGCTGATTGTATCTGTGTAATGCAGTTAGATACATATTGTCTGGCTGATTGTATCAGTGTACTGCAGTTAGATACATATTGTCTGGCTGATTGTATCTGTGTAATGCAGTTAGATACATATTGTCTGGCTGATTGTATCAGTGTACTGCAGTTAGATACATATTGTCTGGCTGATTGTATCTGTGTACTGCAGTTAGTTACATATTGTCTGGCTGATTGTATCAGTGTACTGCAGTTAGATACATATTGTCTGGCTGATTGTATCAGTGTAATGCAGTTAGATACATATTGTCTGGCTGATTGTATCTGTGTAATGCAGTTAGATACATATTGTCTGGCTGATTGTATCTGTGTAATGCAGTTAGATACATATTGTCTGGCTGATTGTATCTGTGTAATGCAGTTAGATACATATTGTCTGGCTGATTGTATCAGTGTAATGCAGTTAGATACATATTGTCTGGCTGATTGTATCAGTGTAATGCAGTTAGATACATATTGTCTGGCTGATTGTATCAGTGTACTGCAGTTAGATGCATATTGTCTGGCTGATTGTATCAGTGTAATGCAGTTAGATACATATTGTCTGGCTGATTGTATCTGTGTAATGCAGTTAGATACATATTGTCTGGCTGATTGTATCTGTGTAATGCAGTTAGATACATATTGTCTGGCTGATTGTATCTGTGTAATGCAGTTAGATACATATTGTCTGGCTGATTGTATCAGTGTAATGCAGTTAGATACATATTGTCTGGCTGATTGTATCTGTGTAATGCAGTTAGATACATATTGTCTGGCTGATTGTATCAGTGTACTGCAGTTAGATACATATTGTGTGGCCGATTGACTTTCGATCAACTCCTGGTACCAGTGTTAACATGGATGATTTGTGATGTCTGTGTACTGTAGACATTAGCCTGGAATCCAAAACTGATATGGTGAAATAACAGTTTGGATTCCAGGGCGGGTAACCAACGTACCCTCTCGGCCGCTCCTCCGAGCCTCAGTCCAGTGATCACCACCTTCAGAGGAGAGGATCTGATCTCCAGGTCCAGACCGAAGGACTCTTCCTCACTCCTCCTCAGGACCACCCTGTCGATGGTGCAGACCCCCGCCAGCTCGCTGCAGGCCTCGCCCTTCTTACAGAGGGGGTTGGGGTTAGACCCAGGCCGGCCCAGGGAACGGCTGGAGACAACCCCAGGCTCAGGGACCAGAGGCTGGGAGGATGGGGACATTGGAGACTCCTCTCCTTTGGGTCTCTGGTTCTGCTGATTGGTTGGCTGGATGGGCGGGGCCTCGATGCTCAGCATACTCTTGACGCGGGTCACAGCCTTGTGTTCCAGCTTAGGGGAGTGCTTGGGCTCCAGGGGGCCCTGAGGGTCCATCCTCACACCCAGGTTACTGGGGCCTGTCGTGGGGAAAGACCCTCCTCCTCCCCCGAGGTTCTGGTGGTGGTCCGACCGACGGATAGGCATGAAGGGTGATTCGGCGCCGGAGGAAGGAACGAAAGCGACCCCTTCCTCTGACTCCAGAGAGATACTATGAAGCAGGATATGTGGGCCTTCACTCTCCTCGTCCACCTCCACTGATGACGTAGAGATCATGATGCCAGAGTCAGCAACCACCCCCATGGCGGTAACACGACCAGTGACCTGGCGGAAGGGCAGGGTAACTAGACAAAGAAAAAGAGAGAGAGAGAGAGAAAGAGAGAGAGCGAATGAAAGGAGAGGGTTTAACACACATCCAGCTATTGCACGGGAACTGACCTGCTGATCCCAAAAAGTCTCATAAAGACAGAAAACACAACATTTTTGACCAACACGGTATCTCCATCATATCCTCACCAGCATCTTCATCATCGCTGACCTCATCGTCATAGCAGATGACTCGTCTCTGTCGTAGCAGTGGGCTGCGGACGGAGCTGCTACCAGGACTACACACGCTGGGCTGGCGCTGGGTGATCTCCACTGGCCGGTTCAACACCGGGACACCGGGAGCCTTATCATCTGTTCTGACCCCCACACTGTTCTCCACTCCCACACCGGAGGCATCTTTTAACCCTGAGGAGGAAGACAGAGATGTCAGGTGAGACTGATCATGAACATCAACGGTTTCGGGAAACATAATGCTGGTTTACCCAGCTGCTGATTAGATTGATGAATGGTTCTTATAGCTATACTATAACACAACATTAGTAAACCGTTCTGTAGAAAACTCTCTCTCTGGCCCTGGCAGTTAGAGACTAACTTGGGGACTCTCTAGCCCCAGCAGAGGCTACCATCTCCCGGTCGTTCACACTTCTTGTCCTGGCCACTCCATTGCTAGGGGGTTGCTAGGGGCCCTTATCACATCGTGGGGTGAACCAATCACAGGCCTTACCTGGTGGTTTTCAAACCCCCTACTTCTGTCCCTGGACTCTGTCTCCAGCAGGCAGCTCTCTCATTAACCTCTGCCTGGGCACATCACACCGCTGGACCTCTCTAGCAGGCAGCTCTCTCATTAACCTCTGCCTGGGCACATCACACCGCTGGACCTCTCCAGCAGGTAGCTCTCTCATTAACCTCTGCCTGGAAACATCACACCACTGGACCTCTCCAGCAGGCAGCTCTCTCATTAACCTCTGCCCTGCACATCACACCACTGGACCTCTCTAGCAGGCAGCTCTCTCATTAACCTCTGCCTGGGCACATCACACCACTGGACCTCTCTAGCAGGCAGCTCTCTCATTAACCTCTGCCCGGACACATCACACAGCTGGACCTCTCTAGCAGGCAGCTCTCTCATTAACCTCTGCCCTGCACATCACACCACTGGACCTCTCCAGCAGGCAGCTCTCTCATTAACCTCTGCCTGGGCACATCACACAGTTGGACCTCTCTAGCAGGCAGCTCTCTCATTAACCTCTGCCCGGGCACATCACACCACTGGACCTCTCTAGCAGGCAGCTCTCTCATTAACCTCTGCCCTGCACATCACACCACTGGACCTCTCTAGCAGGCAGCTCTCTCATTAACCTCTGCCCGGACACATCACACAGCTGGACCTCTCTAGCAGGCAGCTCTCTCATTAACCTCTGGCCCGGACACATCACACAGCTGGACCTCTCTAGCAGGCAGCTCTCTCATTAACCTCTGGCCCGGACACACCACACAGCTGGACCTCTCTAGCAGGCAGCTCTCTCATTAACCTCTGCCCGGGCACATCACACCGCTGGACCTCTCTAGCAGGCAGCTCTCTCATTAACCTCTGACCTGCACATCACACCACTGGACCTCTCTAGCAGGCAGCTCTCTCATTAACCTCTGCCCTGCACATCACACCACTGGACCTCTCTAGCAGGCAGCTCTCTCATTAACCTCTGCCCTGCACATCACACCGCTGGACCTCTCCAGCAGGCAGCTCTCTCATTAACCTCTGCCCTGCACATCACACCACTGGACCTCTCTAGCAGGCAGCTCTCTCATTAACCTCTGCCCTGCACATCACACCACTGGACCTCTCTAGCAGGCAGCTCTCTCATTAACCTCTGCCCTGCACATCACACCACTGGACCTCTCTAGCAGGCAGCTCTCTCATTAACCTCTGCCCTGCACATCACACCACTGGACCTCTCCAGCAGGCAGCTCTCTCATTAATCTCTGCCCTGCACATCACACCACTGGACCTCTCTAGCAGGCAGCTCTCTCATTAACCTCTGGCCCGGACACATCACACCACTGGACCTCTCTAGCAGGCAGCTCTCTCATTAACCTCTGCCCTGCACATCACACCACTGGACCTCTCTAGCAGGCAGCTCTCTCATTAACCTCTGGCCCGGACACATCACACCACTGGACCTCTCTAGCAGGCAGCTCTCTCATTAACCTCTGCCCTGCACATCACACCACTGGACCTCTCTAGCAGGCAGCTCTCTCATTAACCTCTGCCCTGCACATCACACCACTGGACCTCTCTAGCAGGCAGCTCTCTCATTAACCTCTGCCCTGCACATCACACCACTGGACCTCTCCAGCAGGCAGCTCTCTCATTAACCTCTGCCCTGCACATCACACCACTGGACCTCTCTAGCAGGCAGCTCTCTCATTAACCTCTGGCCCGGACACATCACACCACTGGACCTCTCTAGCAGGCAGCTCTCTCATTAACCTCTGCCCTGCACATCACACCACTGGACCTCTCTAGCAGGCAGCTCTCTCATTAACCTCTGGCCCGGACACATCACACCGCTGGACCTCTCTAGCAGGCAGCTCTCTCATTAACCTCTGCCCTGCACATCACACCACTGGACCTCTCTAGCAGGCAGCTCTCTCATTAACCTCTGGCCCGGACACATCACACCGCTGGACCTCTCTAGCAGGCAGCTCTCTCATTAACCTCTGCCCTGCACATCACACCACTGGACCTCTCTAGCAGGCAGCTCTCTCATTAACCTCTGCCCTGCACATCACACCACTGGACCTCTCTAGCAGGCAGCTCTCTCATTAACCTCTGCCCTGCACATCACACCACTGGACCTCTCCAGCAGGCAGCTCTCTCATTAACCTCTGCCCTGCACATCACACCACTGGACCTCTCCAGCAGGCAGCTCTCTCATTAACCTCTGCCCTGCACATCACACCACTGGACCTCTCCAGCAGGCAGCTCTCTCATTAACCTCTGCCCTGCACATCACACCACTGGACCTCTCCAGCAGGCAGCTCTCTCATTAACCTCTGCCCTGCACATCACACCACTGGACCTCTCTAGCAGGCAGCTCTCTCATTAACCTCTGGCCCGGACACACAGCTGGACCTTTTCCTTCTCCACATGGACAAGCCTTCCGTCTGTAGGTCACTGACCAGTAAAAACCCTTCTACTAGTTCCCTCTTGTTACGTTGGAGTGTGTCTTAATGTGTGTGTGTCTAAATGTGTGTGTGTGTGTCTTAATGTGTGTGTGTGTGTGTGTGTGTGTGTGTGTGTGTGTGTGTGTGTGTGTGTGTGTGTGTGTGTGTGTGTGTGTGTGTGTGTGTGTGTGTGTGTGTGTGTGTGTGTGTGTGTGTGTGTGTGTGTGTGTGTGTGTGTGTGTGTGTGTTAATGTGTGTGTAAAAAAGTGTGTTCTGTACATCTGTTTCCTACTAGTCATTAACCACGCCTTCTAACAGAGGCACCGGGACAGTTGTAGCTAGATCTAAACCGGGACAGTTGTTCCTAGATCTAAACCGGGACAGTTGTATCTAGATCTAAACCGGGACAGTTGTACC
Source organism: Salvelinus alpinus (assembly GCF_045679555.1). NCBI lineage: Eukaryota > Metazoa > Chordata > Actinopteri > Salmoniformes > Salmonidae > Salvelinus > Salvelinus alpinus. Next base: position 3,140,458 of record NC_092104.1, on the reverse strand, counting down.
TAGATCTAAACCGGGACAGTTGTACCTAGATCTAAACCGGGACAGTTGTACCTAGATCTAAACCGGGACAGTTGTACCTAGATCTAAACCGGGACAGTTGTACCTAGATCTAAACCAGGACAGTTGTATCTAGATCTAAACCGGGACAGTTGTTCCTAGATCTAAACCGGGACAGTTGTACCTAGATCTAAACCGGGACAGTTGTTCCTAGATCTAAACCGGGACAGTTGTAGCTAGATCTAAACCGGGACAGTTGTACCTAGATCTAAACCGGGACAGTTGTACCTAGATCTAAACCGGGACAGTTGTTCCTAGATCTAAACTGGGACAGTTGTACCTAGATCTAAACCGGGACAGTTGTTCCTAGATCTAAACCGGGACAGTTGTACCTAGATCTAAACCGGGACAGTTGTACCTAGATCTAAACCGGGACAGTTGTACCTGGATCTAAACCGGGACAGTTGTATCTAGATCTAAACCAGGACAGTTGTACCTAGATCTAAACCGGGACAGTTGTACCTAGATCTAAACCGGGACAGTTGTACCTAGATCTAAACCGGGACTGTTGTACCTAGATCTAAACCGGGACAGTTGTACCTAGATCTAAACCAGGACAGTTGTACCTGGATCTAAACCGGGACAGTTGTTCCTAGATCTAAACCGGGACTGTTGTTCCTAGATCTAAACTGGGACTGTTGTACCTAGATCTAAACCGGGACAGTTGTACCTAGATCTAAACCAGGACAGTTGTACCTGGATCTAAACCGGGACAGTTGTACCTAGATCTAAACCAGGACAGTTGTTCCTAGATCTAAACCACTGTTGTATCTAGATCTAAACTGGGACAGTTGTATCTAGATCTAAACCACTGTTGTACCTAGATCTAAACCGGGACAGTTGTACCTGAATCTAAACCGGGACAGTTGTACCTAGATCTAAACCAGGACAGTTGTACCTAGATCTAAACTGGGACAGTTGTACCTGGATCTAAACCGGGACAGTTGTTCCTAGATCTAAACTGGGACAGTTGTACCTAGATCTAAACCGGGACAGTTGTTCCTAGATCTAAACCACTGTTGTATCTAGATCTTACAGAGACCACTATCAGTTGGTGGCACTCTTTTTATATACCATATGGATGTGGAATAGGGGAAATGGACTGTACCATGTGGCTGAGTGGCGGGGGTGTCGTTTATTGAGGTGTTACAGCTCCTGTGGTGGAGCATGTCGTCATCACTGGATCCCATCGCATTGGTTTCCGACAGCGACGAATGACTGGTTACTTCCTGGGAAAAGTACTGAGATAGCTCCGCCTCTGAACTCAGAGACCCTTGCTGCTCAGAAAGAGAGAGATTAGAGGAAAGCAAGAGGAAAACTTCACTTAGATTCGTGTAGGAAGGAAGACTCAAAGCCTTGAGTGTTCCATTTACCCCATTTATCCTTTGAATCTAATGAGAGTCTGAGAGAAACTCTGCTGAAGAGGAAGAACAGTTGAGGTCAAGGTCTCAACGCAATACGATTCAGCCGCAAAACATTGGTGATTCCTAACAATAGTGAATGGACATTGACTGGTGATCGATTGATTGATTGGTTCATGTATTGATAGATCGATTGAGTGATATATTGATTGTTGTGTGTAATGTATCGTACCCTGCTGACGGGCTCCAGGAACCTCTTCATGGTCCAGCTGAGGGAAGAGCCATCTGCCTGTTTGGCCTTCACTGTGAGAGAGGGGCTCTTAGAGGGCATGCCTAGAGGTCAGGGGTCAGAGGAAACAGGTTAGACTAGAATCACATTCACTCAACAACCTGACTCCAATATAGACATCACAACAGACCATGATTCCAGGTAAGCACTTCTAAGCGCTGGCGATAGAAATATAGGTTTGGGGGTGTGTAAGAAATAATTTGGCTATTTTCACAACCAGAATTATGGGCACAGTAGCAAGCGGTGGCGCAAAAGGGTTTTGATAAATAAACAAGTTGTGGGTGTGTCGAGGCATGGCCCCTCACTGACCAATCAGAACGTGTTCCATGACTAAATATGTGGTTGCTTCAAGTTGTGCATTTAAAATAAAATAAAATCTAATTTTATTTGTCACATGCGCCGAATACAACAGGTATTATAGTGAAATACTTACTTACGAGCCCTTAACAAACAATGCTTAAAGAAGTTTTAATAAAAATGTAAAAAAAATAAGTGTTAAGTAAAAAATAGAAAATAATTAATTAAACAGCAGCAGTAAAATATCAATAGCGAGGCTATATACAGGGGGTACCGGTACAGAGTCAATGTGGAGGCTATATACAGGGGGTACCAGTACAGAGTCAATGTGGAGGCTATATACAGGGGGTACTAGTACAGAGTCAATGTGTGGGGGCACCGGTTAGTCGAGGTAATTGAGGTAATATGTACATGTAGGTAGAGTTAAAGTGACTATGCATAGATTATAAACAGAGAGTAGCAGCAGCGTAAAATAAGGGTCTGGGTAGCCCTTTGATTAGCTGTTCAGGAGTCTAATGGCTTGAGGGTAGAAGCTGTTAAGAAGCCTTTTGGACCTCGACTTGGTGTTCCTGTAGCGCTTGCCGTGCGGTAGCAGAGAGAACAGTCTATAACTAAGGTGGCTGGAGTCAATTTTTAGGGCCTTCCTCTGACACCGCCTGGTATAGAGGTCCTGGATGGCAGGAAGCTTGGCCCCAGTGATGTACAGGGCCATACAGTCTTTTATGTATTGCGTTGTCATCAACTTAAATTTGAATGATAGTCCGTTACAGCCTAGTTAGTTAAATAGCCACATTCTTCTAATCGCATTGCTTCAATAGGGCAATACATTGTTAAACATAGGCTGTAGCATTTGCACTGATATACCACAGGGGCTAGGCCTAGTGTAAATTACAGTCTGGACATGGACATGCCAAATGTATTTGTTAAGCAATATTAAATTGATTAAGGCCTAAAAAGACAATGTATAATTCTAATCAGATTCTAATAAAAATTAAACAACTACTTGTTTTAAAATAGGCTTTGTCTAAATACAGTTCCAGGCACCATAATTGCTCCTCGTGGGCGTATAATACAGACAAGGCCAATTTATGTAGGGTTTTTACCCACATCCAAACTGTTCACAGGGGTTAAAGATCCAATATACAGAGAAAGAGAAGGAGAGAGGAGGAGAGAGGAAGAGAGAGGAGGGGACAGGAGGGGAGAGAAGGAGACGAGCAGGAGACAGGAAGAGAGAGGAGGGGAGAGGTTAAAGATTGGTTAAAGATCCAATATACAGAGAAAGGGGGAATGTCCGCTCGCCGTTACGCTGCTCTCAGATGTAATGTTTTATAAACATCATCATCTAACAGGTCATATTTGGACTCGTCCAGAAATAGCAGACGGAATCGTATCGCGTTCCAGCCATGTAGCCTGCGTTCTCCCCATCAACCCCATTGGACGGTGAACCTTTCTAATAAGTTCGTAAAAAAAAATAAAAAATCAAACAAACAAACGAAAAACAATCAATCTGTTTCGTAAAATAACAACAATATTTCTAAAATAGGATCGGGTTAGAAACTGTTACATGCCATTAGGAATAACATTCCCACATCTATACAAATTACTCGGCTCCTGTCCGTTGTATCGCTGTCGATGTACGAGGACGATTCTCCAGATTCTCTGCAGGTGATATATAGAATTAAATAGTTTGGAGGAGCCTGTCTTTGGTGGAGCCTGTCTCAGGACAGGGGCGCTATTTGAAAATGGAGGATGGATAGCCTACGTGAACAAGCGAAATGCAGGTACAGTTGAAGTCAGACGTTTACATACACCTTAGCCAAATACATTTAAACTCAGTTTATCACAATTCCTGACATTTAATCCTAGTAAAAATTCCCTGTTTTAGGTCAGTTAGGATCACCACTTTATTTTAAGAATGTGAAATGTCAGAATAATAGTAGAGAGAATGATTTATTTCAGATTTTATTTCTTTCATCACTTTCCCAGTGGGTCAGAAGTTTACATACACTCAATTAGTATTTGGTAGCATTGCCTTTAAATTGTTTAACTTGGATCAAACGTTTCGGGTAGCCTTCCACAAGCTTCCCAAAATAATTTAGGTACATTTTGGCCCATTCCTCCTGACAGAGCTGGTGTAACTGAGTCAGGTGTGTAGGCCTCCTTGCTCGCACACGCTTTTTCAGTTCTGCCCACAAATTTTCTATAGGATTGAGGTCAGGGCTTTGTGATGGCCACTCCAACACCTTGACTTTGTTGTCCTTAAGCCATTTTGCCACAACTTTGGAAGTATGCTTAGGGTCATTGTCCATTTGGAAGACCCATTTGCGACCAAGCTTTAACTTCCTGACTGATGTCTTGAGATTATGCTTCAATATATCCACGTACTTTTCCTCCCTCGTGATGCCATCTATTTTGTGAAGTGCACCAGTCCCTCCTGCAGCAAAGCATCTCCACAACATGATGCTGCCACACCCGTACTTCACAGTTGGGATGGTGTTCTTCGGCTTGCAAGCCTCCCTCTTTTTCCTCCAAACATAACGATGGTCATTATGGCCAAACAGTTCTATTTTTGTTTCATCAGACCAGAGGACATTTCTCCAAAAAGTACAATCTTTGTCCCCATGTGCAGTTGCAAACCGTAGTCTGCCTTTTTATGGCAGTTTTTGGAGCAGTGGCTTCTTCCTTGCTGAGTGGCCTTTCAGGTTATGTCGATATAGGACTCGTTTTACTGTGGATATAGATACTTTTGTACCCGTTTCCTCCAGCATCTTCACAAGGTCCTTTGCTGTTGTTCTGGGATTGATTTGCACTTTTCGCACCAAAGTACGTTCATCTCTAGGAGATAGAACGCGTCTCCTTCCTGAGCAGTATGATGGCTGCATGGTCCCATGGTGTTTATACTTGCACACAATTGTTTTTACAGATGAACGTGGTACCTTCAGGCGCTTGGAAATTGCTCCCAAGGATGAACCAGACTTGTGGAGGTCTACAATTGTTTTTATGAGGTCTTGGCTGATTTCTTTTGATTTTCCCATGATGTCAAGCAAAGAGGCACTGAGTTTGAAGGTAGGCCTTCAAATACATCCACAGGTACACCTCCAATTGACTCAAATGATGTCAATTAGCCTATCTGAAGCTTCTAAAGCCATGACATAATTTTCTGCAATTATCCAAGCTGTTTAAAGGCACAGTCAACTTAGTGTATGTAATTTATTTTATTTTACCGTTATTTTACCAGGTAAGTTGACTGAGAACACGTTCTCATTTGCAGCAACGACCTGGGGAATAGTTACAGGGGAGAGGAGGGGGATGAATGAGCCAATTGTAAACTGGGGATTATTAGGTGACCGTGATGGTTGAGGGCCAGATTGGGAATTTAGCCAGGACACCGGGGTTAACACCCCTACTCTTACGATAAGTGCCATGGGATCTTTAATGACCTCAGAGAGTCAGGACACCCGTTTAACGTCCCATCCGAAAGACGGCACCCTACACAGAGCAGTGTCCCCAATCACTGCCCTGGGATCTTTGTTTAGACCAGAGGAAAGAGTGCCTCCTACTGGCCCTCCAACACCACTTCCAGCAGCACCTGGTCTCCCATCCAGGGACTGACCAGGACCAACCCTGCTTAGCTTCAGAAGCAAGCCAGCAGTGGTATGCAGGGTGGTATGTAAACTTCTGACCCATTGGAATTGTGATACAGTGAATTATAAGTGAAATAATCTGTCTGTTAACAACTGCACTGAGACTTGTCTCCTTAACACCAGTCGAAAATACAGCACTGAGACTCTTTAAAAAAATTATTGACACTCTCTTCATCGATCGAGAGAGAGAGAGAGACAGAGGTGAGACAGAGGTGTGAGACAGAGGTGTGAGACAGAGGTGTGAGAGAGAGGTGTGAGAGAGAGAGAGGTGAGAGAGAGAGGTGAGAGAGAGAGAGACAAAGCCATCACCTACAGAGAGATGAACCTGGAGAAGAGTCCCCTAAGCAAGCTGGACCTGGGGCAATGTTCACAAACACAAACACACCCCACAGAGCCCCAGGACAACAGCACAATTAGACCCAACCAAATCATGAGAAAACAAAAAGATAATTACTTGACACATTGGAAATAATTAACAAAAAAACAGAGCAAACTAGAATGCTATTTGGCCCTAAACAGAGAGTATACAGTGACAGAATACCTGACCACTGTGACTGACCCAAACTTAAGGAAAGCTTTGACTATGTACAGACTCAGTGAGCATAGCCTTGCTATTGAGAAAGGCCGCCGTAGGCAGACATGGCTCTCAAGAGAAGACAAGCTATGTGCTCACTGCCCACAAAATGAGGTGGAAACTGAGCTGCACTTCCTAACCTCCTGCCCAATGTATGACCATATAAGAGAGACATATTTCCCTCAGATTACACAGATCCACAAAGAATTCGAAAACAAATCCAATTTTGATAAACTCCCATATCTACTGGGAGAATTTCCACAGTGTGCCATCACAGCAGCAAGATTTGTGACCTGTTGCCACAAGAAAAGTGCAACCAGTGAAGAACAAACACCATTGTAAATACAACCCATGTTTATGCTTATTTATTTTAACTTGTGTGCTTTAACCATTTGTACATTGTTACAACACTGTATATATATAATATAACATTTGTAATGTCTTTATTGTTTTGAAACTTCTGTATGTGTAATGTTTACTGTTAATTTGTATTGTTTATTTCACTTTTGTATAATATCTACCTCACTTGCTTTGGCAATGTTAACACATGTTTCCCATGCCGATAAAGGCCCTTGAATTGAATTGAATTGAGAGGTGTGTGAGAGAGAGAGAGAGAGAGAGACAGGAGAGAAAGAGAGAGGTGATAGAGAGAGAGAGAGAGAAAGAAGAAAGGGAGAGAGCGAGAGGGTGGGGGGAGGGACAGACAGACCTAGAGTTTGAGAGGCGTGTCCATCCTTACTCAGGCTGTCTCTGTGTGAAGACCTAGTGATTACATCATCCATCTCCTGCTCTGAAACCTGGAGGAACAAAACAGAGAGGAAAGTTCAGGAAACACTCATCGAACCACATTCACCATCGGGCCCTAGTCTCACAGTAGTGCTGATCTTAGGATCATGAATATGGACCAGACGGACCTGATCCAAGATCAGCACTACTCCTATAAGACACTGTGTACCTAGTGTAACAGGTGTTTGGCACAACGTAACCACCAGATATCAATGAAGTCAAGGCAGGTCAAGCCCAGTCAAGACCAGTCAAGGCCAGGCCAGTCTAGACCAGTCTAGACCAGTCAAGGCCAGTCAAGGCCAGTCAAGGCCAGTCAAGCCCAGTCAAGCCCAGTCAAGACCAGTCAAGGCCAGTCAAGCCCAGTCAAGACCGGTCCAGTCTAGTCAAGGCCAGTCAAGGCCAGTCAAGACCAGGCCAGTCAAGGCCAGTCAAGGCCAGGCCAGGCCAGTCAAGGCCAGGCCAGGCCAGTCAAGGCCAGGCCAGGCCAGTCAAGGCCAGTCAAGCCCAGTCAAGCCCAGTCAAGACCAGTCCAGTCTAGTCAAGGCCAGTCAAGACCAGGCCAGTCAAGACCAGGCCAGTCAAGGCCAGGCCAGGCCAGTCAAGCCCAGGCCAGTCAAGGCCAGGCCAGTCAAGGCCAGGCAAGGCCAGTCAAGGCCAGTCAAGCCCAGTCAAGACCAGGCCAGTCTAGTCAAGGCCAGTCAAGGCCAGGCAAGGCCAGGCAAGGCCAGTCAAGGCCAGGCCAGGCCAGTCAAGCCCAGTCAAGACCAGGCCAGTCTAGTCAAGGCCAGTCAAGGCCAGTCAAGGCCAGGCAAGGCCAGGCAAGGCCAGTCAAGGCCAGTCAAGACCAGGCCAGTCAAGGCCAGGCCAGGCCAGTCAAGCCCAGTCAAGACCAGTCCAGTCCAGTCAAGGCCAGTCAAGGCCAGTCAAGGCCAGTCAAGGCCAGGCAAGGCCAGTCAAGGCCAGGCAAGGCCAGTCAAGGCCAGGCAAGGCCAGTCAAGGCCAGTCAAGGCCAGTCAAGGCCAGGCAAGGCCAGGCAAGGCCAGGCCAGGCCAGTCAAGGCCAGTCAAGCCCAGTCAAGCCCAGTCCAGTCTAGTCAAGGCCAGTCAAGGCCAGTCAAGACCAGGCCAGTCAAGGCCAGGCCAGTCAAGGCCAGGCCAGTCAAGGCCAGTCAAGACCAGGCCAGTCAAGACCAGGCCAGTCAAGGCCAGGCCAGTCAAGGCCAGGCCAGTCAAGACCAGGACAGTCAAGACCAGGCCAGTCAAGGCCAGGCCAGGCCAGTCAAGCCCAGTCAAGACCAGTCCAGTCTAGTCAAGGCCAGTCAAGGCCAGGCAAGGCCAGTCAAGGCCAGGCAAGGCCAGGCAAGGCCAGGCAAGGCCAGTCAAGGCCAGGCCAGTCAAGGCCAGTCAAGGCCAGTCAAGACCAGGCCAGTCAAGGCCAGGCCAGGCCAGTCAAGCCCAGCCCAGCCAAGACCAGTCCAGTCTAGTCCAGGCCAGTCAAGGCCAGGCAAGGCCAGGCAAGGCCAGTCAAGGCCAGGCAAGGCCAGTCAAGGCCAGTCAAGGCCAGTCAAGGCCAGGCAAGGCCAGTCAAGGCCAGGCAAGGCCAGTCAAGGCCAGTCAAGACCAGGCCAGTCAAGGCCAGGCCAGTCAAGGCCAGGCCAGTCAAGCCCAGTCAAGCCCAGTCCAGTCTAGTCAAGGCCAGTCAAGGCCAGTCAAGGCCAGGCAAGGCCAGGCAAGGCCAGGCAAGGCCAGTCAAGGCCAGGCCAGGCCAGTCAAGGCCAGTCAAGGCCAGGCAAGGCCAGGCAAGGCCAGTCAAGGCCAGTCAAGGCCAGGCAAGGCCAGTCAAGGCCAGTCAAGGCCAGGCAAGGCCAGTCAAGGCCAGTCAAGGCCAGTCAAGACCAGGCCAGTCAAGGCCAGGCCAGGCCAGTCAAGCCCAGCCAAGACCAGTCCAGTCTAGTCAAGGCCAGGCAAGGCCAGGCAAGGCCAGGCAAGGCCAGTCAAGGCCAGGCAAGGCCAGTCAAGGCCAGTCAAGGCCAGGCAAGGCCAGTCAAGGCCAGGCAAGGCCAGTCAAGGCCAGTCAAGGCCAGTCAAGGCCAGTCAAGACCAGGCCAGTCAAGGCCAGGCCAGTCAAGGCCAGGCCAGGCCAGGCCAGTCAAGCCCAGTCAAGCCCAGTCCAGTAGTCAAGGCCAGTCAAGGCCAGGCAAGACCAGTCAAGGCCAGTCAAGGCCAGTCAAGGCCAGGCAAGGCCAGGCCAGGCCAGTCAAGGCCAGTCAAGGCCAGGCCAGGCCAGTCAAGGCCAGTCAAGGCCAGTCAAGCCCAGTCCAGTCTAGTCAAGGCCAGTCAAGGCCAGTCAAGACCAGGCCAGTCAAGACCAGGCCAGTCAAGGCCAGGCCAGTCAAGGCCAGTCAAGGCCAGGCAAGGCCAGTCAAGGCCAGTCAAGGCCAGGCCAGTCAAGGCCAGTCAAGGCCAGGCCAGGCCAGTCAAGCCCAGCCAAGACCAGTCCAGTCTAGTCAAGGCCAGGCAAGGCCAGGCAAGGCCAGGCAAGGCCAGGCAAGGCCAGTCAAGGCCAGGCAAGGCCAGTCAAGGCCAGTCAAGGCCAGTCAAGGCCAGTCAAGGCCAGTCAAGGCCAGGCAAGGCCAGTCAAGACCAGGCCAGTCAAGGCCAGGCCAGTCAAGGCCAGGCCAGGCCAGGCCAGTCAAGCCCAGTCCAGTCTAGTCAAGGCCAGTCAAGGCCAGGCAAGGCCAGTCAAGGCCAGTCAAGGCCAGTCAAGGCCAGGCAAGGCCAGGCCAGGCCAGTCAAGGCCAGTCAAGGCCAGGCCAGGCCAGTCAAGGCCAGTCAAGCCCAGTCCAGTCTAGTCAAGGCCAGGCCAGTCAAGGCCAGTCAAGGCCAGTCAAGGCCAGTCAAGGCCAGGCCAGTCAAGGCCAGTCAAGGCCATGCCAGGCCAGTCAAGGCCAGTCAAGCCCAGTCAAGACCAGGCCAGTCAAGACCAGGCCAGTCAAGGCCAGTCAAGACCAGGCCAGTCAAGGCCAGTCAAGGCCAGGCCAGGCGCTCTGGATCAGAACAGACAAGATGACAGAAACAACAACAGAGGACTAACAGAGGGATGTCGGATGGCATCACCACATTATAATGTTGTGGATTATAAGGCTCAATCGTTTCAATAGTTAACCCGAACCGATAGGCTTTAGAAGAGAAACTCCAACAACAGAACATACACTTCAATTTGTATTTGTTAAGAAACAGAAAATGTTTTTGTGGTGTAGCCTGGTAGGAACATAACTAACTAGCTGTAGTAGATAACAGATAACCCTGCTCAGTGTTCACCGCCAAAACACACAACTACAGTCCTTTTAAAAAGTAATGACATCCATAATCACGCTTATCTTTCAATGAAACACACCCAGTACATCTAACAAAAACGAACCACAATGCTGCAGTAATTGCAGGGTTTCTGACTCTGTAGCTAGAGAGCTCTTTGATACAGTACGTGTCCCATAATTGCCACCCTATTTCCTACATAGTGCACTACTTTTGATAAGGGCCCGGGTCAAAATTAGTGCACTACATAGGGAATAGGGTGCCATTTGGGATATAAGCCTGTGTTTTGCCTTCATTTGATTGCAGCACTAAAATGCTTTTGAGTCTTCCTTTGCTTTCCCAGGCAGGCCAGCGCTGGAGGAGTCAACAGCATCTGATCAGCCTGACAAACATTAACACGCTGGATGTGTTAACAGCATCTGATCGGCCTGACAAACATTAACACGCTGGATGTGTTAACAGCATCTGATCAGCCTGACAAACATTAACACGCTGGATGTGTTAACAGCATCTGATCGGCCTGACAAACATTAACACGCTGGATGTGTTAACAGCATCTGATCAGCCTGACAAACATTAACACGCTGGATGTGTTAACAGCATCTGATCAGCCTGACAAACATTAACACGCTGGATGTGTTAACAGCATCTGATCAGCCTGACAAACATTAACACGCTGGATGTGTTAACAGCATCTGATCGGCCTGACAAACATTAACACGCTGGATGTGTTAACAGCATCTGATCGGCCTGACAAACATTAACACGCTGGATGTGTTAACAGCATCTGATCAGCCTGACAAACATTAACACGCTGGATGTGTTAACAGCATCTGATCAGCCTGACAAACATTAACACGCTGGATGTGTTAACAGCATCTGATCAGCCTGACAAACATTAACACGCTGGATGTGTTAACAGCATCTGATCAGCCTGACAAACATTAACACGCTGGATGTGTTAACAGCATCTGATCGGCCTGACAAACATTAACACGCTGGATGTGTTGATGCTGCAGCTTGAAGTGATAGCTTGAAGAGAGCTGGTGTTACACTCTCTCTGTCTCTCTCTCTCTCCCCCTCTCTCTCTCTCTCTCTCTCCCTCCCTCCCCCCCCCCCTCTCTCTCTCTCTCCTCCTCTGTCTCTCTCTCTCTCCCCCTCTCTCGCTCCCCCCTCACTCTCTCTCTCCCCCCTCGCTCTCTCTCTCCCACCTCGCTCTCTCTCTCTCTCTCCTCGCTCTCTCTTTCTCCCCCTCTCCCCCCCTCTCCCCCCCACCCTCTCTCTCTTAGCAGAGGCCACTTCCTCTTCAGCTCACCATAAAAATGCTGTTCCCGCTCGGCTCCCATCAGCTGATCTACAGCAACCTATCAGGTTGCAGCTTGTTAGCTTCCCCCCCCCCACGCCCCTTCATGTCTGTCTGGTTCCACTGTGTGTCTGTTTGCCCCCCCCCCACGCCCCTTCATGTCTGTCTGGTTCCACTGTGTGTCTGTTTGCCCCCCCCCCCACGCCCCTTCATGTCTGTCTGGTTCCACTGTGTGTCTGTTTGCCCCCCCCCCCCCACAGCCCTTCATGTCTGTCTGGTTCCACTGTGTGTCTGTCTCTTGGCTCGAGGTAGAAGTTGCCACTAACCACAGATCTAGAATCAGATCTACCCTTACCGATCCTTACCACAAAGTATATGGGATAAAGGAGCATCTGACCGTGGACCAGTTTTTAAGAGGTCCTACGGTGGTTCAGTAGGGTTTTAAGGTAGGTCTCCACATGTCTGTTGGACTAGACAACATGAACCAATAGCGTCAAACAACATGGTGATGATACCAGCCTAATGAAATCTGTCAAACCTTTGTTCAGAGATCAGAGATGCAACCCCCCTCAGTCTGAATACATGTAATAGAATCTAGTAGCAGATCTAAGACAGGTCTCTGATTTCTGGAGGGGAGATTCACGAGGGTATGAGCGTGTGGGTTATTTTCAGTGGAGTGTTAAAGGTAAAGGAAACCCTTTGTCTGCCTACAAGGAATACACATATTTCTCTCTGTGAGTAAAGTTCAGTTCAGATTAAATAACGTGTCATGTCTGAGCTGCAGGACTAGAGAATCTGGTTAAAACACACTATGGTCAAAGTACCTGGTCGTCTAAACCAAGGAGAACGCACACGCAGTGGTAAGGTGTTGGTTAAGTGTTGAGAAATATAATCCAGGTAAGACAATGAGCTGTCACTGATGTTGAGTTGTTGCCTGACTGTTCAACGAGACATACAGACAGAGGGAGAGACAGGCAGAGGGAGAGACAGGCAGATGGAGAGAGAGACAGACAGACAGGCAGAGGGAGAGACAGACAGAAGGAGAGACAGACAGGCAGAGGGAGAGACAGGCAGAGGGAGAGACAGACAGAGGGACAGACACTCAGTGGTAAGGTGTTGGTTAAGCGCTCAAAGTGTTGAGAAATATAATCCAGGTAAGACAATGAGCTGTCACTGATGTTGAGTTGTTGTGGCCTGACTGTTCAACGGTTCATTGACACAAAGCTGTACAGATAGCGGGAAAGGAATCTCTGCTTCTCTCTCTTCCATCCCTGTCTCTTTCCCTCTTTCTCACTCTCTATGTCCATATCTATCTCTCCCTCTGCCTGTCTCTCTGTCTCTCCCTCTGCCTGTCTCTCTGTCTCTCCCTCTGCCTGTCTCTCCTTCTGTCTGTCTGTATCTCCCTCTGTCTGTCTGTCTCTCCCTCTGTCTGTCTGTCTGTCTCTTTCCCTCTTTCTCACTCTCTATGTCCATCTTTAACTCTCCTTCTGCCTGTCTCTCCCTCTGCCTGTCTCTCTGTCTCTCCCTCTGCCTGTCTC
>NC_092104.1:3089795-3122295 GCF_045679555.1 Salvelinus alpinus | reverse complement strand
TCAAGGACAGTAGATTAGACTCAAGGACAGTAGATTAGACTCAAGGTCAGTAGATTAGACTCAAGGACAGTAGATTAGACTCAAGGACAGTAGATTAGACTCAAGGACAGTAGATTAGACTCAAGGTCAGTAGATTAGACTCAAGGACAGTAGATTAGACTCAAGGACAGTAGATTAGACTCAAGGACAGTAGATTAGACTCAAGGTCAGTAGATTAGACTCAAGGACAGTAGATTAGACTCAAGGACAGTAGATTAGACTCAAGGACAGTAGATTAGACTCAAGGACAGTAGATTAGACTCAAGGTCAGTAGATTAGACTCAAGGACAGTAGATTAGACTCAAGGACAGTAGATTAGACTCAAGGTAACAATTCTTTAAAAATCGTCTCTTCTGTCTTTCTCTTCTTCCTCCATAGTTATAGGTGATGAAATGGAGGCTGGATCAACTCCTATTGAAGTTATAGTAAAACGCATGGGGAGGGCATATGAAATGGAGGCTGGATCAACTCCTATTGAAGTTACAGTAAAACGCATGGGGAGGGCATATGAAATGGAGCCTGGATCAACTCCTATTTAAGTTACAGTAAAAAGCATGTGGAGGGCATATGAAATGGAGGCTGGATCAACTCCTATTGAAGTTATAGTAAAACGCATGGGGAGGGCATATGAAATGGAGCCTGGATCAACTCCTATTTAAGTTACAGTAAAAAGCATGTGGAGGGCATATGAAATGGAGGCTGGATCAACTCCTATTGAAGTTATAGTAAAACGCATGGGGAGGGCATATGAAATGGAGCCTGGATCAACTCCTATTTAAGTTACAGTAAAAAGCATGTGGAGGGCATATGAAATGGAGGCTGGATCAACTCCTATTGAAGTTACAGTAAAACGCATGGGGAGGGCATATGAAATGGAGCCTGGATCAACTCCTATTTAAGTTACAGTAAAAAGCATGTGGAGGGCATATGAAATGGAGGCTGGATCAACTCCTATTGAAGTTACAGTAAAAAGCATGGGGAGGGCATATGAAATGGAGCCTGGATCAACTCCTATTTAAGTTACAGTAAAACGCATGTGGAGGGCATATGAAATGGAGGCTGGATCAACTCCTATTTAAGTTATAGTAAAACGCATGGGGAGGGCAGATGAAATGGAGGCTGGATCAACTCCTATTTAAGTTACAGTAAAACGCATGTGGAGGGCATATGAAATGGAGGCTGGATCAACTCCTATTGAAGTTACAGTAAAACGCATGGGGAGGGCATATGAAATGGAGGCTGGATCAACTCCTATTGAAGTTACAGTAAAACGCATGGGGAGGGCATATGAAATGGAGGCTGGATCAACTCCTATTGAAGTTACAGTAAAACGCATGGGGAGGGCATATGAAATGGAGGCTGGATCAACTCCTATTGAAGTTACAGTAAAACGCATGGGGAGGGCATATGAAATGGAGGCTGGATCAACTCCTATTTAAGTTACAGTAAAACGCATGGAGAGGGCATATGAAATGGAGGCTGGATCAAATCCTATTGAAGTTATAGTAAAACGCATGGGGAGGGCATATGAAATGGAGGCTGGATCAACTCCTATTTAAGTTACAGTAAAAAGCATGTGGAGGGCATATGAAATGGAGCCTGGATCAACTCCTATTTAAGTTACAGTAAAACGCATGGAGAGGGCATATGAAATGGAGGCTGGATCAACTCCTATTGAAGTTACAGTAAAACGCATGGGGAGGGCATATGAAATGGAGCCTGGATCAACTCCTATTTAAGTTACAGTAAAAAGCATGTGGAGGGCATATGAAATGGAGCCTGGATCAACTCCTATTTAAGTTACAGTAAAACGCATGGAGAGGGCATATGAAATGGAGGCTGGATCAACTCCTATTGAAGTTACAGTAAAACGCATGGAGAGGGCATATGAAATGGAGCCTGGATCAACTCCTATTGAAGTTATAGTAAAACGCATGGAGAGGGCATATGAAATGGAGGCCAGCGATAGAGTAATCAACCCCACAGTACAGAGAACCGCTCCGTGAAAGGCAGGCCACTCTCAACAAGAGACACGCTCATTAAAGTGGATATCTGAGATTGGTACATACATTTTTGGACAAAATCGAATCTTGTTTAACTTCAGTGTTTGTAAACAAACAACGTATAGCCTCAAAACATGATTAAAACTACAATTGTGATATCATGGATGGTCAGGTATTCATAGCTCTGTCTGTGAATGTGAGAGTGGTTACATTTCTCCAGCCCCGTCCATTAGTTGTTTACCAAAACTGTGGTGGGGTTTCCGCTTTATTGCTGAACTGACAATAACACCTCCAGGTATTTAGCAATCCTTCATTCCCCCCCAAAAAATTACTCTGCTGTGTTCTAAGACTAACAGGGTTGGACCACTGGCAGGACAGGTTTGGACCCTGGCAGGACAGGTTTGTACCCTTGGCAGGACATGTTTGGACCCTGGCAGGACATGTTTGGACCCTGGCAGGTTTGGACCCTGGCAGGACATGTTTGTACCCTGACATGTTTGGACCCTGGCAGGACATGTTTGGACCCTGGCAGGACATGTTTGGACCCTGGCAGGTTTGGACCCTGGAAGGACAGGTTTGGACCCTAGTAGGACAGGTTTGGACCCTGGCAGGACATGTTTGGACCCTGACATGTTTGGACCCTGACAAGTTTGGACCCTGGCAGGACATGTTTGGACCCTGGCAGGACATGTTTGGACCCTGGCAGGACATGTTTGGACCCTGACATGTTTGGACCCTGGCAGGACATGTTTGGACCCTGGCAGGACATGTTTGAACCCTGGCAGGTTTGGACCCTGGAAGGACAGGTTTGGACCCTAGTAGGACAGGTTTGGACCCTGGCAGGACATGTTTGGACCCTGGAAGGACAGGTTTGGCCCTGGAAGGACAGGTTTGGACCCTGACATGTTTGGACCCTGGCAGGACATGTTTGGACCCTGGCAGGTTTGGACCCTGGCAGGACATGTTTGGACCCTGGCAGGACATGTTTTGGACCCTGGCAGGTTTGGACCCTGGCAGGACATGTTTGGACCCTGGCAGGTTTGGACCCTGGCAGGACATGTTTGGACCCTGACATGTTTGGACCCTGGCAGGACATGTTTGGACCCTGGCAGGACATGTTTGGACCCTGGCAGGTTTGGACCCTGGAAGGACAGGTTTGGACCCTGACATGTTTGGACCCTGGCAGGACATGTTTGGACCCTGGCAGGTTTGAACCCTGGCAGGACATGTTTGGACCCTGGCAGGACATGTTTGGACCCTGGCAGGACATGTTTGGAACCTGGCAGGACATGTTTGGGACCCTGGCAGGTTTGGACCCTGGCAGGACATGTTTGGACCCTGGCAGGACATGTTTGAACCCTGGCAGGACATGTTTGGACCCTGGCAGGACATGTTTGGACCCTGGCAGGTTTGGACCCTGGCAGGACATGTTTGGACCCTGACATGTTTGGACCCTGGCAGGACATGTTTGAACCCCGGCAGGTTTGGACCCTGGAAGGACAGGTTTGGACCCTGGCAGGACATGTTTGAACCCTGGCAGGACATGTTTGGACCCTGGCAGGACATGTTTGGACCCTGGCAGGTTTGGACCCTGGCAGGACATGTTTGTACCCTGACATGTTTGGACCCTGGCAGGACATGTTTGGACCCTGGCAGGTTTGGACCCTGGCAGGACATGTTTGGACCCTGGCAGGACATGTTTGGACCCTGGCAGGACATGTTTGGACCCTGGCAGGTTTGGACCCTGGCAGGACATGTTTGGACCCGAGGGACCCTGGCAGGACATGTTTTGGACCCTGGCAGGCTGTTTGGACCCTGGCAGGACATGTTTGGACCCTGGCAGGTTTGGGACCCTGGGCAGGACATGTTTGGACCCTGACATGTTTGGACCCTGGCAGGACATGTTTGGACCCTGGCAGGACATGTTTGGACCCTGGCAGGTTTGGACCCTGGAAGGACAGGTTTGGACCCTGACATGTTTGGACCCTGGCAGGACATGTTTGGACCCTGGCAGGTTTGAACCCTGGCAGGACATGTTTGGACCCTGGCAGGACATGTTTGGAACCTGGCAGGACATGTTTGGGACCCTGGCAGGTTTGGACCCTGGCAGGACATGTTTGGACCCTGGCAGGACATGTTTGAACCCTGGCAGGACATGTTTGGACCCTGGCAGGACATGTTTGGATCCTGGCAGGTTTGGACCCTGGCAGGACATGTTTGGACCCTGACATGTTTGGACCCTGGCAGGACATGTTTGAACCCCGGCAGGTTTGGACCCTGGAAGGACAGGTTTGGACCCTGGCAGGACATGTTTGAACCCTGGCAGGACATGTTTGGACCCTGGCAGGACATGTTTGGACCCTGGCAGGTTTGGACCCTGGCAGGACATGTTTGTACCCTGACATGTTTGGACCCTGGCAGGACATGTTTGGACCATGGCAGGACATGTTTGGACCCTGGCAGGTTTGGACCCTGGAAGGACAGGTTTGAACCCTAGTAGGACAGGTTTGCACCCTGGCAGGACATGTTTGGACCCTGGCAGGACATGTTTGGACCCTGGCAGGTTTGGACCCTGGCAGGACATGTTTGGACCCTGACATGTTTGGACCCTGGCAGGACATGTTTGGACCCTGGCAGGACATGTTTGGACCCTGGCAGGTTTGGACCCTGGAAGGACAGGTTTGGACCCAGTAGGACAGGTTTGTACCCTGGCAGGACATGTTTGAACCCTGGAAGGACAGGTTTGGACCCTGGAAGGACAGGTTTGGACCCTGACATGTTTGGACCCTGGCAGGACATGTTTGGACCCTGGCATGTTTGGACCCTGGCAGGACATGTTTGGACCCTGGCAGGACATGTTTTGGACCCTGGCAGGACATGTTTTGGACCCTGGCAGGACATGTTTGAACCCTGGCAGGACATGTTTTGGACCCTGGCAGGTTTGAACCCTGGCAGGACATGTTTGGACCCTGGCAGGTTTGAACCCTGGCAGGACATGTTTGAACCCTGACATGTTTGGACCCTGGCAGGACATGTTTGGACCCTGGCAGGACATGTTTGGACCCTGGCAGGTTTGGACCCTGGAAGGACAGGTTTGGACCCTAGTAGGACAGGTTTGGACCCTGGCAGGACATGTTTGGACCCTGGAAGGACAGGTTTGAACCCTGGAAGGACAGGTTTGGACCCTGACATGTTTGGACCCTGGCAGGACATGTTTGGACCCTGGCAGGTTTGGACCCTGGCAGGACATGTTTGGACCCTGGCAGGACATGTTTGGACCCTGGCAGGACATGTTTGGACCCTGGCAGGACATGTTTGGGACCCTGGCAGCTTTGGACCCTGGCAGGACATGTTTGGACCCTGGCAGGACATGTTTGGACCCTGGCAGGACATGTTTTGGACCCTGGCAGGTTTGGACCCTGGCAGGACATGTTTGGACCCTGACATGTTTGGACCCTGGCAGGACATGTTTGGACCCTGGCAGGTTTGGACCCTGGCAGGACATGTTTGGACCCTGACATGTTTGGACCCTGGCAGGACATGTTTGAACCCCGGCAGGTTTGGACCCTGGAAGGACAGGTTTGTACCCTGGCAGGACATGTTTGTACCCTGGCAGGACATGTTTGGACCCTGGAAGGACAGGTTTGGACCCTGACATGTTTGAACCCTGGCAGGACAGGTTTGGACCCTGGCAGGTTTGGACCCTGGCAGAACATGTTTGTACCCTGGCAGGTTTGGACCCTGGAAGGACAGGTTTGGACCCTAGTAGGACAGGTTTGGACCCTGGCAGGACATGTTTGGACCCTGGTAGGACAGGTTTGGACCCCTGGCAGGACAGTCTCTTGTTTATAAAAATGTTATCTGCTGTGTTCCAAGACCAACAGGTTTTTTACCCTGGCAGGACGGTGAGTTGGTGAGAGGACTACTATACTGTAGGCCCATAGCATCTCCTGACACCATTCTTTACCGTTGCCACTTGGAATAGACGGTAAGAATAGTAAAGAATAGATCTAATGGAGTATTTAATATCTTACTAAACTAATGTCAACTCAAATCAACAAAAGCCAATCTAACACCCGACTGAACTGAGCTAAACAACTGAACTGAAATAAACCCCACTTTGTCAGGTACCTTTGTTGAGTGTAACCTCCATGATGATGCGGTCCTTCGGGCCAGGACCGGGGGGTCCCTTGCGGGCTTCGGGGGGTTCGTCGAAGGTGGGGGGTACTGGGGTGGGGTTGCCCCCGCTGGCGTTGGAGTTCGGGGAGGAGGAGCGGCTGAGCAGGGTGGGGGTGGGGCACGGCGTCAGGCTGGGGCTGCGGAGACGTGTCCGTACTGTTAGAGTCACCACACCCTTCTTCAGCTGCTGCAGGGGACCAGAGACAGGACACAGAGACAGGACACAGAGACAGGACACAGAGACAGGACACAGAGACAGGACACAGAGACAGGACATGAGACAGGACACAGAGACAGGACACAGAGACAGGACACAGAGACAGGACATGAGACAGGACACAGAGACAGGACACAGAGACAGGACATGAGACAGGACATGAGACAGGACACAGAGACAGGACACAGAGACAGGACACAGAGACAGGACACAGAGACAGGACATGAGACAGGACACAGAGATAGGACACAGAGATAGGACACAGAGACAGGACACAGAGACAGGACACAGAGACAAGACACCGAGACAGGACACGAGACAGGACATGAGACAGGACATGAGACAGGACATGAGACAGGACACAGAGACAGGACACAGAGACAGGACACAGTACACAGAGACAGGACACAGAGACAGGACACAGAGACAAGACACAGAGACAGGACACAGAGACAGGAGACAGAGACAGGACACAGAGACAGGACACAGAGACAGGACACAGAGACAGGACACAGAGACAGGACACAGAGACAGGACACAGAGACCGGACACAGAGACAGGACACAGAGACAGGACACAGAGTTAGGACACAGAGTTAGGACACAGAGTTAGGACACAGAGACAGGACACAGATACAGGACACAGAGACAGGACACAGAGACAGGACACAGAGACACAGAGTTAGGACCAAAACAACAACGTCAACAACATTAACAACAACAGAGAGTCATACTGATTTCAGGTCTGACTCTCTCATTGATTGGTCAAAACGCCACTGAGATGAGGTCTGACTCTCTCATTGATTGGTCAAAAGCCACTGAGATGAGGTCTGACTCTCTCATTGATTGGTCAAAAGCCACTGAGATGAGGTCTGACTCTCTCATTGACTGGTCAAAAGCCACTGAGATGAGGTCTGACTCTCTCATTGATTGGTCAAAAGCCACTGAGATGAGGTCTGACTCTCTCATTGATTGGTCAAAAGCCACTGAGATGAGGTCTGACTCTCTCATTGATTGGTCAAAAGCCACTGAGATGAGGTCTGACTCTCTCATTGATTGGTCAAAAGCCACTGAGATGAGGTCTGACTCTCTCATTGATTGGTCAAAAGCCACTGAGATGCACCACTTCTGTTTTAAGGGTTATCCTCCAAAAGGGATTTCTGAAAAACCCGGGAACTTAGGTCAACCCTAACCCTAACCCTAACCCTGTACTAACCCTGTACTAACGCTGTACTAACCCTAACCCTGTACTAACCCTATCCCTAACCCTATCCTAACCCTGTACTAACCCTAACCCTAACCCTATCCTAACCCTGTACTAACCCTAACCCTAACCCTATCCTAACCCTAACCCTAACCCTATCCTAACCCTGTACTAACCCTAACCCTAACCCTATCCTAACCCTGTACTAACCCTAACCCTAACCCTATCCTAACCCTGTACTAACCCTAACCCTAACCCTATCCTAACCCTGTACTAACCCTAACCCTAACCCTATCCTAACCCTGTACTAACCCTAACCCTAACCCTATCCTAACCCTGTACTAACCCTAACCCTAACCCTATCCTAACCCTGTACTAACCCTAACCCTAACCCTATCCTAACCCTGTACTAACCCTAACCCTAACCCTATCCTAACCCTGTACTAACCCTAACCCTAACCCTATCCTAACCCTGTACTAACCCTAACCCTGTACTAACCCTAACCCTGTACTAACCCTAACCCTATCCTAACCCTGTACTAACCCTAACCCTAACCCTAACCCTGTACTAACCCTAACCCTAACCCTGTACTAACCCTAACCCTAACCCTAATCCTCCAAAAGGGATTTCTGAAAAACCCGGGAACTTAGGTCAACCCTAACCCTAACCCTGTACTAACCCTAACCCTAACCCTATCCTAACCCTGTACTAACCCTAACCCTAACCCTAACCCTAACCCTAATCCTCCAAAAGGGATTTCTGAAAAACCCGGGAACTTAGGTCAACCCTAACCCTAACCCTATCCTAACCCTGTACTAACCCTAACCCTAACCCTATCCTAACCCTGTACTAACCCTAACCCTAACCCTATCCTAACCCTGTACTAACCCTAACCCTAACCCTATCCTAACCCTGTACTAACCCTAACCCTATCCTAACCCTGTACTAACCCTAACCCTAACCCTATCCTAACCCTATCCTAACCCTATCCTAACCCTATCCTAACCCTGTACTAACCCTGTACTAACCCTAACCCTAACCCTAACCCTATCCTAACCCTATCCTAACCCTAACCCTATCCTAACCCTGTACTAACCCTGTACTAACCCTAACCCTAACCCTAACCCTATCCTAACCCTGTACTAACCCTGTACTAACCCTAACCCTAACCCTATCCTAACCCTGTACTAACCCTAACCCTAACCCTAACCCTATCCTAACCCTGTACTAACCCTAACCCTAACCCTATCCTAACCCTGTACTAACCCTAACCCTAACCCTATCCTAACCCTAACCCTAACCCTATCCTAACCCTGTACTAACCCTAACCCTAACCCTAACCCTATCCTAACCCTGTACTAACCCTAACCCTAACCCTAACCCTATCCTAACCCTGTACTAACCCTGTACTAACCCTAACCCTAACCCTATCCTAACCCTGTACTAACCCTAACCCTAACCCTAACCCTATCCTAACCCTGTACTAACCCTAACCCTAACCCTATCCTAACCCTGTACTAACCCTAACCCTAACCCTAACCCTATCCTAACCCTGTACTAACCCTAACCCTAACCCTATCCTAACCCTGTACTAACCCTAACCCTAACCCTATTCCTAACCCTATTCCTAACCCTAACCCTAACCCTAACCCTATTCCTAACCCTAACCCAGACTGTTACCATGAAGGTCTGGATGGCCTAAACCTTAATCCTAACCCTAACCCAGACTGTTACCTTGAAGGTCTGGATTTCCTAACCCTAACCCTAACCCAGACTGTTACCTTGAAGGTCAGGATGGCCTAAACCTTAATCCTAGCCCTAACCCTAACCCAGACTGTTACCATGAAGGTCTGGATGGCCTAAACCTTAATCCTAACCCTAACCCTAACCCAGACTGTTACCTTGAAGGTCTGGATGGCCTAAACCTTAATCCTAACCCTAACCCTAACCCAGACTGTTACCATGAAGGTCTGGATGGCCTAAACCTTAATCCTAACCCTAACCCTAACCCAGACTGTTACCACGAAGATCTGGATGGCCTAAACCTTAATCCTAATCCTAACCCTAACCCAGACTGTTACCTTTAAGGTCTGTATGGCCTAAACCTTAATCCTAACCCTAACCCAGACTGTTACCTTGAAGGTCTGTATGGCCTAAACCTTAATCCTAACCCTAACCCAGACTGTTACCTTGAAGGTCTGGATGGCCTAAACCTTAATCCTAACCCTAACCCAAACCAGACTGTTACCTTGAAGGTCTGGATGGCCTAAACCTTAATCCTAACCCTAACCCAGACTGTTACCTTGAAGGTCTGGATGGCCTAACCCTAACCCAGACTGTTACCTTGAAGGTCTGGATGGCCTAAACCTTAATCCTAACCCTAACCCTAACCCAGACTGTTACCTTGAAGGTCTGGATGGCCTAAACCTTAACCCAGACTGTTTACCTTGAAGGTCTGGATGGCCTAAACCTTAATCCTAACCCTAACCCTAACCCAGACTGTTACCTTGAAGGTCTGGATGGCCTAACCCTAACCCAGACTGTTTACCTTGAAGGTCTGGATGGCCTAAACCTTAATCCTAACCCTAACCCTAACCCAGACTGTTACCTTGAAGGTCTGGATGGCCTAAACCTTAATCCTAACCCTAACCCAGACTGTTACCTTGAAGGTCAGGATGGCCTAAACCTTAATCCTAACCCTAACCCTAACCCAGACTGTTACCTTGAAGGTCTGGATGGCCTAAACCTTAATCCTAACCCTGTACTAACCCTAACCCAGACTGTTACCTTGAAGGTCAGGATGGCCTAAACCTTAACCCTAACCCTAACCCTAACCCAGACTGTTACCTTGAAGGTCTGGATGGCCTAAACCTTAATCCTAACCCTGTACTAACCCTAACCCAGACTGTTACCTTGAAGGTCAGGATGGCCTAAACCTTAACCCTAACCCAGACTGTTACCTTGAAGGTCTGGATGGCCTAACCCTAACCCAGACTGTTACCTTGAAGGTCAGGATGGCCTGCTGGTGGGTCAGGCCCTGGAGAGAGTCTCCATTCACCTCCAGAATCTCATCTCCCTCTTTCAGTCTTCCATCTGCGACCGCTGCTCCGTTAGGGAAGATAGTCTTGACAAAGATCCCCATCCTTCCTCGGGCAGAGTCCTGACCACCGACGATGCTGAACCCCAGTCCCTAACACACACACACACACACACACACACACACACACACACACACACACACACACACACACACACACACACACACACACACACACACACACACACACACACACACACACACACACACACACACACACACAGGTTTCACAACCACCGAGCAGAACCAACTGCCAACAATACTGTCTGAACCCCAGGGCCCAAAACCAGACACTTCATTCAGAACCAAAAGCGGTAGGAAGTACTAACAGCCTGACTCATTACATGTGCATACCAGGTATGTTCCCAACCACACACAAACACATGAAAAGGACTTGGCTTCTGTAGACGCTGCAGAGTGTTTCAACATGCAAACACATTCGCTGTGAAATTGTATCAAGCTTCTGACTAAAAATATACCAAGATGAATAGGATGTTACTTTTATACAATATACAACTCAATTCCAATATCATGCTTCTCTGTTTCCAGGTCTGTCAATGATGTTTAGCATGAAGGACTGTATGTCTGGGGGGGGGGGGGGGGTGAGAGAAGGACTGTATGTCTGGGGGGGGAGAGAAGGACTGTATGTCTGGGGGGGGGAAGGACTGTATGTCTGGGGGGGGGGAGGACTGTATGTCTGGGGGGGTGAGAGAAGGACTGTATGTCTGGGGGGGGTGAGAGAAGGACTGTATGTCTGGGGGGGGGGGGAAGGACTGTATGTCTGGGGGGGGGAGGACTGTATGTCTGGGGGGGTGAGAGAAGGACTGTATGTCTGGGGGGGTGAGAGAAGGACTGTATGTCTGGGGGGGGGGGGGGGGACTTTATGTCTGGGGGGAGGGTGAGAGAAGGACTGTATGTCTGGGGGGGGGGGGGGCTTTATGTCTGGGGGGGACTGTATGTCTGGGGGGGGGGGGGACTGTATGTCTGGGGGGGGGGGAAGGACTGTATGTCTGGGGGGGTGAGAGAAGGACTGTATGTCTGGGAGGGTGAGAGAAGGACTGTATGTCTGGGGGGGGGGGGGGCTTTATGTCTGGGGGGGGGACTGTATGTCTGGGGGGGGGGGAGGACTGTATGTCTGGGGGGGGGGGGAAGAACTGTATGTCTGGGGGGGTGAGAGAAGGACTGTATGTCTGGGGGGGGGGGAGGACTGTATGTCTGGGGGGGGGGAGAAGGACTGTATGTCTGGGGGGAGGGGGGGGGAAGGACTTTATGTCTGGGGGGGGGGACTGTATGTCTGGGGGGGTGAGAGAAGGACTGATTATGTCTGGGGGGGGGGAGAGAAGGACTGTATGTCTGGGGGGGGGAGAGAAGGACTGTATTCTGGGGGGGGGGGGGGTGAGAGAAGGACTGTATGTCTGGGGGGGGGAGAAGGACTGTATGTCTGGGGGGGGAGAGAAGGACTGTATGTCTGGGGGGGGAGAGAAGGACTGTATGTCTGGGGGGGGGGGGTGAGAGAAGGACTGTATGTCTGGGGGGGGGGGAGAAAGACTGTATGTCTGGGGGGGGGGGGACTGTATGTCTGGGGGGGTGAGAGAAGGACTGTATGTCTGGGGGGGGGGGACTGTATGTCTGGGGGGGGGGGAGAGAAGGACTGTATGTCTGGGGGGGTGAGAGAAGGACTGTATTTCTGGGGGGGGGGGGGGTGAGAGAAGGACTGTATGTCTGGGGGGGAGAAGGACTGTATGTCTGGAGGGGGGGGGGAGAAGGACTGTATGTCTGGGGGGGGGGAGAGAAGGACTGTATGTCTGGGGGGGGGGGGGTGAGAGAAGGACTGTATGTCTGGGGGGGGGTGAGAGAAGGACTGTATGTCTGGGGGGGGGAGAAGGACTGTATGTCTGGGAGGGATGATGTCTGGGGGGGGGACTGTATGTCTGGGGGGGGAGAGAAGGACTGTATGTCTGGGGGGGGGGGTGAGAGAAGGACTGTATGTCTGGGGGGGGGGGGTGAGAGAAGGACTGTATGTCTGGGGGGGGGGTGAGAGAAGGACTGTATGTCTGGGGGGGGGGGGGGTGAGAGAAGGACTGTATGTCTGGGGGGGGAGGACTTTATGTCTGGGGGAGAGAAGGACTGTATGTCTGGGGGGGGGGTGAGAGAAGGACTGTATGTCTGGGGGGGGGGTGAGAGAAGGACTGTATGTCTGGGGGGGGGAAGGACTTTATGTCTGGGGGGGGGAGAGAAGGACTGTATGTCTGGGGGGGGGGTGAGAGAAGGACTGTATGTCTGGGGGGGGGGTGAGAGAAGGACTGTATGTCTGGGGGGGGGAAGGACTTTATGTCTGGGGGGGAGAGAAGGACTGTATGTCTGGGGGGGAGAAGGACTGTATGTCTGGGGGGGGGGGGGACTGTATGTCTGGGGGGGGAGAGAAGGACTGTATGTCTGGGGGGGGGGTGAGAGAAGGACTGTATGTCTGGGGGGGGGGGTGAGAGAAGGACTGTATGTCTGGGGGGGGGTGAGAGAAGGCCTGTATGTCTGGGGGGGGGGGTGAGAGAAGGACTGTATGTCTGGGGGGGGAAGGACTTTATGTCTGGGGGGGAGAGAAGGACTGTATGTCTGGGGGGGGGAAGGACTTTATGTCTGGGGGGGGGAGAGAAGGACTGTATGTCTGGGGGGGGGGTGAGAGAAGGACTGTATGTCTGGGGGGGGGGGTGAGAGAAGGACTGTATGTCTGGGGGGGGAAGGACTTTATGTCTGGGGGGGAGAGAAGGACTGTATGTCTGGGGGGGGGGTGAGAGAAGGACTGTATGTCTGGGGGGGGGTGAGAGAAGGACTGTATGTCTGGGGGGGGAAGGACTTTATGTCTGGGGGGGGGAGAGAAGGACTGTATGTCTGGGGGGGAAAGAAGGACTATATGTCTGGGGGGGGGGGGAGGACTTTATGTCTGGGGGGGGGGGGACGACTGTATGTTGGAGGGGTGAGAGAAGGACTGTATGTCTGGGGGGGGGAGAGAAGGACTGTATGTCTGGGGGGGGGGGGAAGGACTGTATGTCTGGGGGGGGTGAGAGAAGGACTGTATGTCTGGGGGGGGGAGAAGGACTGTATGTCTGGGGGGAGGGTGAGAGAAGGATGTTTACTGATTATGGTGAAGGACAACTGATAAATAAACACCATCCAGTCACATCCTGGGAGGGAGGAGTCAGAAGTGGGATCTAGTGTGGTGTGTGTGTGTGTGTGTGTGTGTGTGTGTGTGTGTGTGTGTGTGTGTGTGTGTGTGTGTGTGTGTGTGTGTGTGTGTGTGTGTGTGTGTGTGTGTGTGTGTGTGTACTGTGTAGTATTCACCTTGCCCTGTCCGTGTAGTTTGTAGTACTCACCTTGCCCTGTCCATGTAGTTTGTAGTACACACCTTGCCCTGTTCGTGTAGTTTGTAGTACTCACCTTGCCCTGTCCGTGTAGTTTGTAGTCCTCACCTTGCCCTGTGTGTGTAGTGTGTAGTACTCACTTTGCCCTGTCCGTGTAGTGTGTAGTGTGTAGTACTCACCTTGCCCTGTCCGTGTAGTGTGTAGTACTCACTTTGCCCTGTCCGTGTAGTGTGTAGTACTCACCTTGCCCTGTCCGTGTAGTTTGTAGTACTCACCTTGCCCTGTCCATGTAGTTTGTAGTACACACCTTGCCCTGTTCGTGTAGTTTGTAGTCCTCACCTTGCCCTGTGTGTGTAGTGTGTAGTACTCACTTTGCCCTGTCCGTGTAGTGTGTAGTGTGTAGTACTCACCTTGCCCTGTCCGTGTAGTGTGTAGTACTCACTTTGCCCTGTCCGTGTAGTGTGTAGTACTCACCTTGCCCTGTCCGTATAGTGTGTAGTACTCACCTTGCCCTGTCCGTGTTGTGTAGTACTCACCTTGCCCTGTCCGTGTAGTGTGTAGTGTGTAGTACTCACCTTGCCCTATCCGTATAGTGTGTAGTACTCACCTTGCCCTGTCCGTGTTGTGTGTAGTACTCACCTTGCCCTGTCCGTGTAATGTGTAGTGTTTAGTACTCACCTTGCCCTGTCCGTGTAGTGTGTAGTGTGTAGTACTCACCTTGCCCTGTCCGTGTAGTGTGTAGTGTGTAGTACTCACCTTGCCCTGTCCGTGTAGTGTGTAGTGTGTAGTACTCACCTTGCCCTGTCCGTGTAGTGTGTAGTGTGTAGTACTCACCTTGCCCTGTCCTTGTAGTGTGTAGTACTCACCTTGCCCTGTCCGTGTAGTGTGTAGTGTGTAGTACTCACCTTGCCCTGTCCGTGTAGTGTGTAGTACTCACCTTGCCCTGTCCGTGTAGTGTGTAGTACTCACCTTGCCCTGTCCGTGTAGTGTGTAGTACTCACCTTGCCCTGTCCTTTCATGAGGACGATGTTGGATATAATAGACGGCTGGGCCAGTCGCCATGGAGACTCCACTTGAAAGGTGCTCAGGGAGCGGGCTGATTTCTTAACTATCTGGTACTCCTACAGACAGAGACAATGAGACAATGAGACGGAGAGACAATGAGACAGAGAGACAGAGAGACAAAGAGACGGAAAGAGGGACAGCGAGAGGGACAGCGAGAGGGACAGCGAGAGAGAGACAGCGAGAGAGAGACAGCGAGAGAGAGACAGTGAGAGAGAGACAGTGAGAGAGGGACAGCGAGAGAGAGACAGCGAGAGAGAGACAGCGAGAGAGAGACAGCGAGAGAGACAGTGAGAGAGACAGTGAGAGAGAGACAGCGAGAGGGACAGCGAGAGGGACAGCGAGAGAGAGACAGTGAGAGAGACAGTGAGAGAGACAGCAAGAGAGACAGCAAGAGAGAGAGACAGCGAGAGAGAGACAGCGAGAGGGACAGCGAGAGAGAGACAGTGAGAGAGACAGTGAGAGAGACAGCAAGAGAGACAGCAAGAGAGAGAGACAGCGAGAGAGAGACAGCGAGAGAGAGACAGAGACAGAGAGAGAGACAACGAGAGGGACAGCGAGAGAGAGACAGCGAGAGAGAGACAGCGAGAGAGAGACAGCGAGAGAGAGACAGCGATAGGGATAGCGAGAGAGACAGCGAAAGAAAGACAGCGAGAGAGAGACAGCGAGAGAGAGACAGCGAGAGAGAGACAGCGAGAGAGAGACAGTGAGAGAGACAGTGAGAGAGAGACAGCGAGAGAGAGACAGCGAGAGGGACAGCGAGAGAGACAGAGAGAGAGACAACGAGAGGGACAGCGAGAGAGACAGTGAGAGAGAGATAGCGAGAGAGAGACAGCGAGAGAGAGACAGCGAGAGAGAGACAGCGAGAGAGAGACAGCGAGAGAGAGACAGCGAGAGAGAGACAGTGAGAGAGACAGTGAGAGAGACAGTGAGAGAGACAGCAAGAGAGACAGCAAGAGAGAGAGACAGCGAGAGAGAGACAACGAGAGGGACAGCGAGAGAGAGACAGTGAGAGAGACAGTGAGAGAGACAGCAAGAGAGACAGCAAGAGAGAGAGAGAGAGACAGCGAGAGAGAGACAGAGACAGAGAGAGAGACAGAGAGAGAGACAACGAGAGGGACAGCGAGAGAGACAGTGAGAGAGAGACAGCGAGAGAGAGACAGCGAGAGAGAGACAGCGAGCGAGAGACAGCGATAGGGATAGCGAGAAAGACAGCGAAAGAGAGACAGCGAGAGAGAGACAGCGAGAGGGACAGCGAGAGAGAGACAGTGAGAGAGACAGTGAGAGAGACAGCAAGAGAGACAGCAAGAGAGAGAGACAGCGAGAGAGAGACAGCGAGAGAGAGACAGCAAGAGAGAGACAGCAAGAGAGAGAGACAGCAAGAGAGAGAGACAGCGAGAGAGAGACGGCGAGAGAGAGACAGCGAGAGAGACAGTGAGAGAGAGACAGCGAGAGAGACAGTGAGAGAGACAGTGAGAGAGAGACAGCGAGAGAGAGACAGCGAGAGGGACAGCGAGAGAGACAGCGAGAGGGACAGCGAGAGAGACAGAGAGAGAGACAGTGAGAGAGAGACAGCGAGAGAGAGACAGCGAGAGAGAGACAGCGAGAGAGACACAGCACTGATTAGACAGCATCAATGTAGCGTCATCAGACAACTAGGCCTTTTTTCTAGTTCCAGTTACGTCCCAAAAAAACGTACGAGACAACATTTAGACCTTAGGTTTAAAGGATACAGCCACTTGCTGGCCAAAACTAGTAAACATTGTCTGGTCAATCTGCCCTTGATTAACACAGCAATTAGCAGTAGCCAACCAGGGCATTGTGATGTGAACAGGAGAGGCAGAAGGGGCCAAACTGAGAGAAAGGCTGAAAGACAGGGAGAGAGGCCAGACAGACAGCCAAACTGAGAGGAAGGCTGAGAGACAGGTGAGAGAGGCCAGGCAGACAGCCAAACTGAGAGGAAGGCTGAAAGACAGGTGAGAGAGGCCAGGCAGACAGCCAAACTGAGAGGAAGGCTGAAAGACAGGTGAGAGAGGCCAGGCAGACAGCCAAACTGAGAGGAAGGCTGAAAGACAGGTGAGAGAGGCCAGACAGACAGCCAAACTGAGAGGTAGGCTGAAAGACAGGGGAGAGAGGCCAGGCAGACAGCCAAGCTGAGAGGTAGGCTGAAAGACAGGGGAGAGAGGCCAGACAGACAGCCAAACTGAGAGAAAGGCTGAAAGAAAGACAGGGGAGAGAGGCCAGACAGCCAAACTGAGAGGTAGGCTGAAAGAAAGACGGGAAAGAGGCCAGGCAGACAGCCAAACTGAGAGGTAGGCTGAAAGACAGGTGAGAGAGGCCAGACAGACAGCCAAACTGAGAGGTAGGCTGAAAGACAGGTGAGAGAGGCCAGACAGACAGCCAAACTGAGAGGTAGGCTGAGAGGCAAGCTGAGAGGTAGGCTGAGAGGAAGGCTGAAAGGCCAGTCTGGGCTTTGATGTCCTTCCGCCTGGCTCATTATCACACAAATCAGCCTGTGGGGACAAGTGGACTATACAGTATATCTATCAACCTGAGGAGGGAGCAGTATAGCCTATTTAAAGCCAATCCAGCCACAGTAGATCAGACGTGAGGCGTCCCTGGATCCCTGGCCCAGCCAGCCACTGAGAGGTCAGAGAGACACAGATACAGTATCTCTATGAGAGGAGACGGGAGATACGGAGGCTAGGTTGGGGGTTTAAATCTGTTAAACCTTCAAGGACAATACCGTTTTGCATTATTTAATGAATGGGGATCATTTTAGCTCTCTAAGTAGGGGTGGAACCCAGAAGACAGCAGGTCTTCAGAGGACTGGCGCTGAGCACCACAGCTAGGTTTAATCCCCTTCCCCTTCAAGGGATAGTTCCCCATGGGGATAGTACAGTATTCCTTAACCTTCACCCTCTGACCTCTGCTCTTGTATAATGACAAGCCTTTGGGTTGGATGTGATTGGCTACGTTTAGGGTTAGGGGTGGGATTTCAACCAGTGACATTGTGTATGGCAACCCTGGCAACCTGCAGGAATAACACCATCCCCCGGACACTGACCTCTGCTCCTGTACCCTTTGACCTACTGACCTGTCAGACCCCCGGACACTGACCTCTGCTCCTGGCCTCTGCTCCTGTACCCTTTGACCTACTGACCTGTCAGACCCCCGGACACTGACCTCTGCTCCTGTACCCTTTGACCTACTGACCTGTCAGACCCCCGGACACTGGCCTCTGCTCCTGTACCCTTTGACCTACTGACCTGTCAGACCCCCGGACACTGACCTCTGCTCCTGGCCTCTGCTCCTGTACCCTTTGACCTACTGACCTGTCAGACCCCCGGACACTGACCTCTGCTCCTGTACCCTTTGACCTACTGACCTGTCAGACCCCCGGACACTGACCTCTGCTCCTGTACCCTTTGACCTATTGACCTGTCAGACCCCCGGACACTGACCTCTGCTCCTGGCCTCTGCTCCTGTACCCTTTGACCTACTGACCTGTCAGACCCCCGGACACTGACCTCTGCTCCTGTACCCTTTGACCTACTGACCTGTCAGACCCCCGGACACTGACCTCTGCTCCTGTACCCTTTGACCTACTGACCTGTCAGACCCCCGGACACTGACCTCTGCTCCTGTACCCTTTGACCTACTGACCTGTCGGACCCCCGGACACTGGCCTCTGCTCCTGTACCCTTTGACCTACTGACCTGTCGGACCCCCGGACACTGACCTCTGCTCCTGTACCCTTTGACCTACTGACCTGTCAGACCCCCGGACACTGGCCTCTGCTCCTGTACCCTTTGACCTACTGACCTGTCGGATGCCCACAGTGTCTAACTGCTGAGGCAGGGAGTGTTTGCGTCCACCTCGTGTCGGTTTCTCCACCATGTCACTCCCCGCCTCCTCATTCTCCACAATCAGCTCGTCATCCTCTCCAACAGACTCCAGACGACTACCGCCCCCTGAAACATAAACCAGGAAGTCTTACTAGCCAATCACCTCCTCTGAAACACAATACAGGACGTCTCACTATCCAATCGTCTCCTTCCGTCTTCATCGCAGAGCCTAGTTGTCTATGTCCTCACTTGTTGTCCGTGTCCTCACAAAATAACATGGCCACATTACTAACTACTGTCAATGACAGTGGTTCAAACCATAATGGATATCAAATGAAGGACGGCAAGTTTAAACCAGGTATGACATTAGGATGATCCTCCCTCTTTTAATTGTGTTGTTTTGAAATCTCTTGAGGCGCCTACAGTTTCAGTATGGTTGACTAGCTTATGGGGTAAACCCGACTCATTTTCAACTGGAGCAAATAACTGTGTAGCATTACTGACTGTGTGATGAACACGCTTCACAACAAGCCCCAATTACACATCATTAGGGACTAGTCTCTCTCTCTCTCTCTCTCTCTCTCTCTCTCTCTCTCTCTCTCTGTCTGTCTCTCTGTCTCTGTCTCTGTCTCTGTCTCTGTCTCTGTCTCTGTCTCTGTCTCTCTCTCTCTCTCTCTCTCTCTCTCTCTCCTACCTTGTGATCTGCTCCTGAACTTCATGGATGTAGGAGAGCGGCAGGTTTCTTTCTGTCCCTCCACCCGGCCTCGGTCCTCTAGCTTCTCCAGATCAGTCAGCTGCAAGAAGGAAACATCACATGATCAATGCTGCATGTCAAGAAACTATCTGAGCCAGCCCAGTACAGCACAATAGTGTGAAAAGTGCAAGTGTGAATCCAATTTGTCAAGTTCTGGACAGCGGAGAGAGATGGAGAAATGTTATGTGAGGATGGATTTGGACTGTAATGCAGAATGGGTTCATATCTAATATTTACAAACAATACATGGGCTGCCACGAGTTGATAACAGACAACAGGAATCATTTTTCTACCTAATGGTTTCCAGAGGTTTCCAACATGGAGACGGCTAGGTATTTGTTTACTTTCCTCTGACTTGCCAAACACTTGCTGAGAGCAGAAGGAATGTAACACACCACATGTACACGCCTGACCTCACACAGCGAGGGAAAAAGACAAGCTGGAAACACCAGACAGTTGACAGGTCGGTCAGGCTTACAGTTGAAATTCCACAACTCTGGAACTCTAGAATTTAGAACACTCACAAACCAAAATGGAGGAAGTTCTAGCTCTTAGTAGAACTCGGCATAAAACATTTTAAGTGTTTTCCTTAAAGATTTCCCTTAAGGAATAATTTTCCCTTACATTTTTAAGGGTGTAGCAAAGAGCCCCTCAATCATTTTCCTTAGGTACAGAGCCTTCAGAAAGTATTCATACCCCTTGACCTATTCCACATTGTGTTGTGTTACAGCCTGAATTCAAAAGGGATTAAATATATGTTTTTCTTCTCATTCATCTACACACGTACCCCCTAATGACATCACAATACCCCATATTGTCAAAGTGAAAACACATTTTTAGAGATGTTTGCAAATGTATTGAAAATGAAATACAGAAATATCTAATTTACATAAGTATTCACACCCCTGAGTCAATACATGTTAGAATCACATTTGGAAGCGATTACAGCTGTGAGTCTCTCTGGGTTTAATCAAACTGAACACTCAAAATACAAAAAACAACAAAAGTGAAAACCGAAACAGTTCTATCTGGTGCAGACACACAAAGACTGAAGACAACCACCCACAAAACACAACACAAAACAGGCTACCTAAATATGGTTCCCAATCAGAGACAACACAAAACACCTGCCTCTGATTGAGAACCATATCAGGCCAAACGCAGAAATAGGAAAACATAGAAATACACACATAGAATGCCCACCCCAACTCATGCCCTGACCATACTAAATAAAGACAAAACAAAGGAAATAAAGGTCAGAACGTGACAGGACCCTTACAAGTTCACAGCTTCTACAACCATTTAATTGACAGGTCGTTCAACTTCTACAACCGTTTCTGAACCTAACCGTCTGGTTGTCAGACAGTATTTCTGGGGGAACTCGTGTTGATCTAGGCTTCAGCCTATTGGGGGGGTTGGGGGGTTATGTTTCAGGCCTACCCAGGCGTTGACATACTGAGGTACTTATACAGCTACCGGAGTTCCACAAACACACAACCTCCATATCGGACGGTTTATCTAAATGAGTTGCTCATTTTAGCTGCTCAGACTTTTCTACCTTTATGGGAACTGGAAGTACAGCTAAACAGAGGAAAAAATCCCCCCAATGAGACACGGCCCATTTGGGAAAAAATGTTATTGATCATAAATGTTGTTTTTCTCA
This sequence comes from Salvelinus alpinus, assembly GCF_045679555.1. NCBI lineage: Eukaryota > Metazoa > Chordata > Actinopteri > Salmoniformes > Salmonidae > Salvelinus > Salvelinus alpinus. The sequence goes on along the minus strand of NC_092104.1, from coordinate 3,100,873 downwards.
GTTGACACAGAAAATTATGTCTTGAGTTCTGGGAATCTTGCTTTAATTTTGAGTTAAGTGTCTTTGTTTACAACATATCTTGAAGTGGATTCTCTCAATAAGTTCAATTTAGTTATTTATGTAGATAAACAGAGACTAATATTCAATGGGGTCTATAATTTTTGGCACCCACGATATATAATACAATCATACAAATACTGCGCTATATTTTATAAAACATTTGAAAATGTATCATTTTATACTAATACAATTAGAGAACAATATGTTGTATAACAAGTAATACAAATAAAAAAAATATGGGATAAAAATGATTGGATCCCCTGTTGTCAATACTAGAACCCTGCCCTGTTTTCAATACTCTAGAACCCTCCCATGTTGTCAATACTCTAGAACACTCCCTTGTTGTCAATACTCTAGAACCCTGCCCTGTTTTCAATACTCTAGAACCCTCACATGTTGTCAATACTCTAGAACCCTCCCATGTTGTCAATACTCTAGAACCCTCCCTTGTTGTCAATACTCTAGAACCCTGCCCTGTTTTCAATACTCTAGAACCCTCCCATGTTGTCAATACTCTAGAACCCTCCCCTGTTGCCAATACTCTAGCATCCTCCCATGTTGTCAATACTCTAGAACCCTCCCCTGTTGTCAACACTCTAGAACCCTCCCGTTTTGAATATTCTAGAACCCTCCCCTGTTTTGAATACTCTAGAATCCTCCCTTGTTGTCAATACTCTAGAACCCTGCCCTGTTTTCAATACTCTAGAACCCTCCCCTGTTGTCAATACTCTAGAACCCTCCCCGGTTTTCAATACTCTAGAACCCTCCCCTGTTGCCAATACTCTAGCATCCTCCCATGTTGTCAATACTCTAGAACCCTCCCCTGTTGTCAACACTCTAGAACCCTCCCGTTTTGAATATTCTAGAACCCTCCCCTGTTTTGAATACTCTAGAACCCTCCCCGGTTTTCAATACTCTAGAACCCTCCCCTGTTGCCAATACTCTAGCATCCTCCCATGTTGTCAATACTCTAGAACCCTCCCCTGTTCTCAACACTCTAGAACCCTCCCATGTTGTCAATACTCTAGAACCCTCCCCTGTTGTCAACACTCTAGAACCCTCCCATGTTGTCAATACTCTAGAACCCTCCCCTGTTCTCAACACTCTAGAACCAATTCATACATACTCCTACAGCTCATAAAGCTTCTACAGCTCATACTCCTACAGCTCCTATAGCTCATACTCCTACAGCTCATACAGCTTCTACAGCTCATACTCCTACAGCTCCTACAGCTCATTCAGCTCATACATCTCCTAGAATTCATACAGCTCATACAGCTCCTACATCTCATACAGCACCTACAGCTCATACAGCTCCTACATATCATACAGCTCATACAGCTCCTAGAATTCATACAGCTCATACAGCTCATTCAGCTCATACAGCTCCTAGAATTCATACAGCTCATATAGCTCCTACAGCTCCTACAGCTCATACAGCTCCTAGAATTCATACAGCTCCTACAGCTCATACATCTCCTAGAATTCATACAGCTCATACAGCTCCTACATCTCATACAGCACCTACAGCTCATACAGCTCCTACATATCATACAGCTCATACAGCTCCTAGAATTCATACAGCTCATACAGCTCATTCAGCTCATATAGCTCCTAGAATTCATACAGCTCATATAGCTCCTACAGCTCATACAGCTCATACAGCTCCTAGAATTCATACAGCTCATTCAGCTCATACAGCTCCTAGAATTCATACAGCTCATACAGCTCATACAGCTCCTAGAATTCATACAGCTCCTACAGCTCATACAGATCTCTGAAACCCTCCAAATGAGAACCAAAATATACATTCAGAACCCAGCCTCATTGCCTTTGGCAAGCTACTCCACAGACAGAGAGGAGGACACAGGGAAGGAGACAGACAAACAGGCAGACAGGCAGACAGGCAGACAGACAGACAGACAGACAGACAGGGAGTCAGACAGGGAGTCAGATAGACAGGCAGGGACTCAGACAGACAGACAGACAGACAGACAGACACAGAAGGCAGAAAGCAGACAGGAAGGCAGAAAGAGAGAGGGAGACATATTTGAGAGGAAAAGAAAGACAGCCATGAAAGGGTTGGAAAAAGGATAAGAAAGGGGGAAGGAATGTAATAACACTTTTACTTGTTAGTTTCTAGGAAGAGATTGTTGACTTTGTTTACTGACGCGCGTGCGTGTGTGTGTGTGTGTGTGTGTGTGTGTGTGTCTGGGTGTGTGTGTGTGTGTGTGTGTGCGCCTGGGTGTGTGTGTGTGTGTGTGCGCCTGGGTGTGTGTGTGTGTGTGTGTGTGTGTGTGTGTGTGTGTGTGTGTGTGTGTGTGTGTGTGTGTGTGTGTGTGTGTGTGTGTGTGTGTGTGTGTGTGTGTGTCAGATGAAGCATGGCCTGCTGGAGGCCAGTTCCTGTGTGGGGCGACACGACGTCTAGGGTTCAGAGAAGAGACGGGTCAGTGACCATACAGCCCACAGCATTACTGGACTGGACTTAACTGACTAAATCTCTTTAAAACCCCATCTCTCTCTCTGGCCTCTCTCTTTTTATCTTTCACTGTCCTCTTCTCAAAAGCTTTCTCCTCTTCCCCTCTGCCGTCTCTCTATTTATTGTCGCTCTTTTCTCCATTCCGTTCTGGTACCTCCCTCTCATCTTGGTCTTCCTGTAGTGGAACAGAGAGAGTTGAGACAAACTGCCCTCTCATCTTGGTCTTCCTGTAGTGGAACAGAGAGAGTTGAGACAAACTGCCCTCTCATCTTGGTCTTCCTGTAGTGGAACAGAGAGAGTTGAGACAAACTGCCCTCTCATCTTGGTCTTCCTGTAACGGAACAGAGTTGAGACAAACTGCCCTCTCATCTTGGTCTTCCTGTAGTGGAACAGAGAGATTTGAGACAAACTGCCCTCTCATCTTGGTCTTCCTGTAACGGAACAGAGTTGAGACAAACTGCCCTCTCATCTTGGTCTTCCTGTAGTGGAACAGAGAGAATTGAGACAAACTGCCCTCTCATCTTGGTCTTCCTGTAGTGGAACAGAGAGAGTTGAGACAAACTGTCCTCTCATCTTGGTCTTCCTGTAGTGGAACAGAGAGAGTTGAGACAAACTGTCCTCTCATCTTGGTCTTCCTGTAGTGGAACAGAGAGATTTGAGACAAACTGCCCTCTCATCTTGGTCTTCCTGTAGTGGAACAGAGAGAGTTGAGACAAACTGCCCTCTCATCTTGGTCTTCCTGTAGTGGAACAGAGAGAGTTGAGACAAACTGCCCTCTCATCTTGGTCTTCCTGTAGTGGAACAGAGAGAGTTGAGACAACCTGCCCTCTCATCTTGGTCTTCCTGTAGTGGAACAGAGAGAGTTGAGACAAACTGCCCTCTCATCTTGGTCTTCCTGTAGTGGAACAGAGAGAGTTGAGACAAACTGCCCTCTCATCTTGGTCTTCCTGTAGTGGAACAGAGAGAGTTGAGACAAACTGCCCTCTCATCTTGGTCTTCCTGTAGTGGAACAGAGAGAGTTGAGACAACCTGCCCTCTCATCTTGGTCTTCCTGTAGTGGAACAGAGAGAGTTGAGACAAACTGCCCTCTCATCTTGGTCTTCCTGTAGTGGAACAGAGAGAGTTGAGACAAACTGCCCTCTCATCTTGGTCTTCCTGTAGTGGAACAGAGAGATTTGAGACAAACTGCCCTCTCATCTTGGTCTTCCTGTAGTGGAACAGAGAGAGTTGAGACAACCTGCCCTCTCATCTTGGTCTTCCTGTAGTGGAACAGAGAGAGTTGAGACAAACTGCCCTCTCATCTTGGTCTTCCTGTAGTGGAACAGAGAGAGTTGAGACAAACTGCCCTCTCATCTTGGTCTTCCTGTAGTGGAACAGAGAGAGTTGAGACAAACTGCCCTCTCATCTTGGTCTTCCTGTAGTGGAACAGAGAGAGTTGAGACAAACTGCCCTCTCATCTTGGTCTTCCTGTAGTGGAACAGAGAGAGTTGAGACAACCTGCCCTCTCACCTTGGTCTTCCTGTAGTGGAACAGAGAGAGTTGAGACAACCTGCCCTCTCACCTTGGTCTTCCTGTAGAGCACTTTGTGACATCAGTTGATGTAAAAAGGGCTTTATAAATACATTTGATTGATTGATTCCTGTAATTGAACATATAGAGTTTGTCTTTGTCTCCTCCTCTCCTCTCCTCTCCTCTCCTCTCCTCTCCTCTCCTCTCCTCTCCTCTCCTCTCCTCTCCTCTCCTCTCTCTCCTCCTCTCCTCTCCTCTCCTCTCCTCTCCTCTCCTCTCCTCTCCTCTCCTCTCCTCTCCTCTCCTCTCTCCTCCTCTCCTCTCCTCTCCTCTCCTCTCCTCTCCTCTCTCCTCCTCTCCTCTCCTCTCCTCTCCTCTCCTCTCCTCTCCTCTCCGATTGAAACTGTCTGACCATAGTGTAAAACTCACTATCTTCTCTACCATGTCAACTGTGATTCAGAGTGCCACTAACGTCCTCTCTAACCAGGTCATTGAGATATACTGTAACTCTATATTCAACTGTGATTCAGAGTGCCACTAACGTCCTCTCTAACCATTTTTTTTTTTGTGTCAAAAATGCCTTCTGGAACATGTGAACTTGCATATGCTTTAATAACAAACACACTTCTGTGTTCCAATGGCACGTTGTGTTAGCTAATCCAAGTTAATCATTTTAAAAGGCTAATTGATCATTCGAAGAACCCTTTTGCAATTATGTTAGCAAAGCTGAAAACTGTTGTTCTTATTGAAGAAGCAATAAAACTGGCCTTCTTTAGTCTAGTTGAGTATGAAATGAAGGGGTGGCAGGTAAGCCTAGTAGTTTGAGTTAAATAAAGGTTAAATTAAAAATTAAAAAACATCTGGAGCATCAGCATCAGCGGGTTCGATTACAGGCTCAAAATGGCCAGAAACAAAACTTTCTTCTGAAACTCGTCAGTCTATTCTTGTTCTGAGAAAGGAAGGCTATTCCATGCGAGAAATTGCCAAGAAACTGAAAATCTCGTACAACGCTGTGTACTACTCCCTTCACAGAACTGGCTCTAACCAGAATAGAAAGAGTAGTGGGAGGCCCCGGTGCACAACTGAGCAAGAGGACAAGTACATTAGAGTGTCTAGTTTGAGAAATAGACACCTCACAAGTCCTCAACTGGCAGCTTCATTAAATAGTACCCACAAAACACCAGTCTCAACGTCAACAGTGAAAAGGTGACTCCGGGATGCTGGCCTTCTAGGCAGAGTGGCAAAGAATAAGCCATATCTCAGACTGGCCAATGAAAATAAAAGATTAAGATGGGCAAAAGAACACAGACAATGGACAGAGGAAGATTGGAAAAAAAGTGTTATGGACAGACGAATCTAAGTTTGAGGTGTTCGGATCATTCGTGAGACGCAGAAAACATTGAAAGAGTTTAGTGCTTGACGCCATCTGTCAAGCATGGCGGAGGCAAAGTGATGGTCTGGGGGTGCTTTGGTGGTGGTAAAGTGGGAGACTTGTACAGGGTAAAAGGGATCTTGAAGAAGGAAGGCTATCACTCCATTTTGCAACGCCATACCCTGTGGACGGCGCTTAATTGGAGCCAATTTCCTTCTACAACAGGGCAATGACGCAAAGCACAGCTCCAAACTATGCAAAATCTAATTAGGGAAGAAGCAGTTAGCTGGTATTCTGTCTATAATTTTATTTATTTTATTTTTCACCTTTATTTAACCAGGTAGGCAAGTTGAGAACAAGTTCTCATTTACAATTGCGACCTGGCCAAGATAAAGCAAAGCAGTTCGACATACAACAACACAGAGTTACACATGGAGTAAAACAAACATACAGTCAATGATACAGTAGAAAAATAAGTCTATATACAATGTGAGCAAGTGAGGTGAGAAAAGGGAGGTGAAGGCTTTTAAAAGGGTATGTTTGGCAGCATGAGTGAAGGATGCTTTGTTGCGAAATAGGAAGCCAATTCTAGATTTAACTTTGGATTAGAGATATTTGATGTGAGTCTGGAAGGAGAGTTTACAGTCTAACCAGACACCTAGGTATTTGTAGTTGTCCACATATTCTAAGTCAGAGCCGTCCATTCAGAATAGTGATATTAGACAGGTAGGTGCAGGCAGCGATTGGCTGAAGAGCATGCATTTAGTTTTACTTGTATTTAAGAGCAATTGGAGGCCACGGAAGGAGAGTTGTATGGCATTGAAGTTCGCCTGGAGGGTTGTTAACACAGTGTCCAAAGAAGTCCCAGAAGAATACAGAATAATACAGAATAATGGAGTGGCCAGCACAGTCACCGGATCTCAACCCTATTGAGCTGTTGTGGGAGCAGCTTGACCGTATGGTACGTAAGAAGTGCCCATCAAGCCAATCCAACTTGTGTGGAGGTGCTTCAGGAAGCATGGGGTGAAATCTCTTCAGATTACCTCAACACATTGACAACTAGAATGCCAAAGGTCTGCCAGGCTGTAATTGCTGCAGATGAAGGGTTCTTTGATGAAAGCAAAGTTTGAAGGACACACAATTATTATTGAAATTTAAAAAATTATTATTTATAACCTTGTCAACGTCTTGACTATATCTCCTATTCATTTTGCAACTCATTTCATGTATGTTTTCATGGAAAACAAGGACATTTCTAAGTGACCCCAAACTTTTGAACGGTAGTGTAGAGAGGGTTTTGTCTTTAGGGAACGTAACACTAATCATCCCTGTCATGTACCATCTTCAAACAGACATCATGAGCACGTAAAAGGAGAAGTGTAAGGAACCGGACCCTCGTGGGAATTAACACCGTTTTTAATAGCAGATCCTTGTTAACCGACAGTGTCTGTTAAAGTGTGATCAAGTTTGAGTTCCTTGCGGAGTAAAAAAACCTCAACATAATTCTTCATAATCAACACAGTTTCTAAGCTAGTCAGGCACACGCACCCTGTCTCCTGCCTGACTAGCTATCATAATGATGACTGCTAAGGGTTTTGACAAATCCCTCAACACCTCTCCTTTTCCCTTCCTTCCCTCTCTCCGCCAACAGCTCAAGTGGCGTCACAACTGTGTAGTGTGTATTGTGTGTGTGTGTGTGTGTGTGTGTGTGTGTGTGTGTGCGCGCGTGCGTGCGTGCGTAGTGTGTGTGTGTGTGTGTGTGTGCGTGCGTGCGTACACACCATCTATCAGGCCTAACTAATTCCCCCTCCTCCCTCTTGTTTTGTTTTCTCTTCCTGTCTCCAACCAACACTAAGCCATTTAAAAAAAGGATCTGACAGTCAGTTCAACTCGAGAGGGAGAGAGAGTCACGCTTTCCTTTCAAAATGGAGCCTGTGTGACTAAAGCGTATTAACGATAGCGGTTACAACGGGTGTGTTAAGTTATGATAGTAGGATTGCCATGTTTCGTTGGCAGAGCGCTGCAGCTCTCACGTCTGGTCAACGGGGGAGCATGCGCACGTACACACACACACACACACACACACACACACACACACACACACACACACACACACACACACACACACACAAACACACACACACTAGACTACTGCAGAACATAGTCTATAGTCCTCCCTGGAGACAGTGGCAGGAAGGAAGTACAATGACTGATATGTCATATGTCAGACACACACAGCTACATCAACAGGAGCTGTGGAATGCAGGGAGAGAGGGAGAGAGAGAGAGAGAGAGAGAGAGAGAGAGAGAGAGAGAGAGAGAGAGAGAGAGAGAGAGAGAGAGAGAGAGAGAGAGAGAGAGAGGAAGAAAGGAGGGGAACAGTGAGGAGCTTGCTGTGGGAGTGTGTGACCCACTTTGCTCAGTGCTAACAAGCCCACACACACACACACACACTTACTTCAAATACATAATGCATACAGTATCAAACTCAACGGCTTGTCCCGGACCTATTCAGAAGAACCTACAGTAGTCCAACAGTATCCCCCCCGTCATCAGGAAGTAGCACACTAAGCCAACCCGCTAAATGACCAGCCATCCTGGTGATAAACCCTGGCCCGTTTAAATCACAGAACTAACACAGACGGACAACACAGCTAGCTAGCTTCAATCAGTGGGTGAATGAATTATTTCTCAGCTGCTCCTGAAGTTATACGGAAGCTGAACACACAGATGGGCTGCTGCACAAGAGGATTGGAACCAGCTCAACATGACAACACTAGAGAACATCTCATTTCGGGGCAGAAGAAAAAAACACTGATGAACCTGAGAGACCAAAACAGACAACAGGAGAGAATGACAGAGGAATGGGAAGGAACAAAGCTTTTGGACTAGTTTAAGAGAGAGTAGCAAATAGCTGTTGGACTAGTTTAAGAGAGACTAGCAAATAGCTGTTGGACTAGTTTAAGAGAGAGAGTAGGATTTGGAACAAGCTGTTGGACTAGTTCAAGAGAGAGTAGCATATAGCTGTTGGACTAGTTCAAGAGAGAGAGTAGCAAATAGCTGTTGGACTAGTTTAAGAGAGAGAGTAGCATTTGGAACAAGCTGTTGGACTAGTTCAAGAGAGAGTAGCATATAGCTGTTGGACTAGTTCAAGAGAGAGAGTAGCAAATAGCTGTTGGACTAGTTCAAGAGAGAGTAGCATATAGCTGTTGGACTAGTTTAAGAGAGAGTAGCATATAGCTGTTGGACTAGTTTAAGAGAGAGTAGCATATAGCTGTTGGACTAGTTTAAGAGAGAGTAGCATATAGCTGTTGGACTAGTTTAAGAGAGAGAGTAGCATTTGGAACAAGCTGTTGGACTAGTTTAAGAGAGAGTAGCATATAGCTGTTGGACTAGTTTAAGAGAGAGTAGCAAATAGCTGTTGGACTAGTTCAAGAGAGAGTAGCATATAGCTGTTGGACTAGTTCAAGAGAGAGAGTAGCAAATAGCTGTTGGACTAGTTTAAGAGAGACTAGCAAATAGCTGTTGGACTAGTTTAAGAGAGAGTAGCAAATAGCTGTTGGACTAGTTTAAGAGAGAGTAGCATATAGCTGTTGGACTAGTTCAAGAGAGAGAGTAGCATTTGGAACAAGCTGTTGGACTAGTTCAAGAGAGAGTAGCATATAGCTGTTGGACTAGTTTAAGAGAGAGTAGCAAATAGCTGTTGGACTAGTTCAAGAGAGAGTAGCAAATAGCTGTTGAACTAGTTTAAGAGAGAGTAGCATATAGCTGTTGGACTAGTTTAACAGAGAGAGTAGCAAATAGCTGTTGGACTAGTTTAAGCGAGAGTAGCATATAGCTGTTGGACTAGTTCAAGAGAGAGTAGCAAATAGCTGTTGGACTAGTTTAACAGAGAGAGTAGCAAACAGCTGTTGGACTAGTTTAAGCGAGAGTAGCATATGGCTGTTGGACTAGTTTAAGAGAGACTAGCATATAGCTGTTGGACTAGTTTAAGAGAGAGAGTAGCATATAGCTGTTGGACTAGTTTAAGAGAGAGAGTAGCATATAACTGTTGGACTAGTTTAAGAGAGACTAGCAAATAGCTGTTGGACTAGTTTAACAGAGAGTGTAGCATATAGCTGTTGGACTAGTTTAACAGAGAGAGTAGCAAATAGCTGTTGGACTAGTTTAAGAGAGAGAGTAGCATTTGGAACAAGCTGTTGGACTAGTTCAAGAGAGAGTAGCATATAGCTGTTGGACTAGTTTAAGCGAGAGAGTAGCATATAACTGTTGGACTAGTTTAAGAGAGAGAGTAGCAAATAGCTGTTGGACTAGTTTAAGAGAGACTAGCATATAGCTGTTGGACTAGTTCAAGAGAGACTAGCATATAGCTGTTGGACTAGTTCAAGAGAGAGAGTAGCAAATAGCTGTTGGACTAGTTTAAGAGAGACTAGCAAATAGCTGTTGGACTAGTTTAAGAGAGAGTAGCAAATAGCTGTTGGACTAGTTTAAGAGAGAGTAGCATATAGCTGTTGGACTAGTTCAAGAGAGAGTAGCATATAGCTGTTGGACTAGTTTAAGAGAGAGAGTAGCAAATAGCTGTTGGACTAGTTTAAGAGAGAGTAGCATATAGCTGTTGGACTAGTTCAAGAGAGAGTAGCAAATAGCTGTTGGACTAGTTCAAGAGAGAGTAGCATATAGCTGTTGGACTAGTTTAACAGAGAGTAGCGTATAGCTGTTGGTCTAGTTTAACAGAGAGTAGCAAATAGCTGTTGGACTAGTTCAAGAGAGAGAGTAGCATTTGGAACAAGCTGTTGGACTAGTTTAAGAGAGAGTAGCATATAGCTGTTGGACTAGTTTAAGAGAGAGTAGCAAATAGCTGTTGAACTAGTTTAAGAGAGAGTAGCATATAGCTGTTGGACTAGTTTAACAGAGAGAGTAGCAAATAGCTGTTGGACTAGTTTAAGCGAGAGTAGCATATAGCTGTTGGACTAGTTCAAGAGAGAGTAGCAAATAGCTGTTGGACTAGTTTAACAGAGAGAGTAGCAAATAGCTGTTGGACTAGTTTAAGCGAGAGTAGCATATGGCTGTTGGACTAGTTTAAGAGAGACTAGCATATAGCTGTTGGACTAGTTTAAGAGAGAGAGTAGCATATAGCTGTTGGACTAGTTTAAGAGAGAGAGTAGCAAATAGCTGTTGGACTAGTTTAAGAGAGAGAGTAGCAAATAGCTGTTGGACTAGTTTAAGAGAGAGTAGCATATAGCTGTTGGACTAGTTTAACAGAGAGAGTAGCAAATAGCTGTTGGACTAGTTTAAGCGAGAGTAGCATATAGCTGTTGGACTAGTTCAAGAGAGAGTAGCAAATAGCTGTTGGACTAGTTTAACAGAGAGAGTAGCAAATAGCTGTTGGACTAGTTTAAGCGAGAGTAGCATATGGCTGTTGGACTAGTTTAAGAGAGACTAGCATATAGCTGTTGGACTAGTTTAAGAGAGAGAGTAGCATATAGCTGTTGGACTAGTTTAAGCGAGAGTAGCGTTGGGTGTTGGACTAGTTTAACAGAGAGAGTAGCGTTGGGTGTTGGACTAGTTTAAGAGAGAGAGTAGCATTTGGAACAAGCTGTTGGACTAGTTTAAGAGAGAGAGTAGAACATAGCTGTTGGACTAGTTTAAGAGAGAGTAG